>NC_057795.1:10509601-10809601 GCF_018294505.1 Triticum aestivum | reverse complement strand
ATGCACTAAAAACATACAACATGTAGCAGATGTACTAAAAACATACAACATGTAGCAGACTCGAGGAAACATCAGTATTTGTGTATAAGGTTTGGACACGATGTTCAAGAATTAGCTGGTTGAATAATGCATGCTTACTACTCCGATCGAGTTTGTTCCCCTACTATTGTTGCATTCGGCCGGCTTCAAGGTCATGGGCCGGACTACTACTTGTGGCTGGTTGTATGGATAGGCTGACACTAGTTCGGAACAAATCGGGTGGCGGTGAGTTGCATTGCAGGATAAGATCAGGGAGCATTTTTTATAGATGCACGATGTGCCATTACTACTCAACATAGCACACCACTCTACCGATCGGCCGTCTATAAATTAAGAAGATCACAAATTATCTTGCCGTCCGGAGTCCATCCATCCAACGACAACGGGATCGAGATGGACGGAGTTCGTTTACCATGACGAGGGCTCGTTGTCAATGGGTCACTACGGCAGCGATCATAACGGCAGTAGCGCTGGTGGTACACTATACTGCGGTACTAACGGCAGCAACATAAATTCATTCAGCAATGACTGCGTTGGCCAAGGCACAGAGGTTCGCTCCGGTGCTGCTGACCGAGCCATTCCCAGTGCAAAACCCCGGTGCCCCTTCATCACTGTTGGCGGAGTTGAAAGCACCTCTTACTGTACCAAATTTTGTAAGACTGCCAAGTCTTTGTTGGATCAGAATATAATAAATATTGCGGAAGTCTAATTGGGCGTTCTGAAACGGTTATTTCAATTGGCCACTTGCCCCTATTTTGGCCATGGTGTCAACATTTACAGCATAACCTAGCCTAGTTATAAAAGGGACTGCTATCTTCTTTTTGGAGTACTCAGTAATGAATTTTGAGCAAGTTGTACTAAATCAGCAACAATTAATATGGATCTGAGCGAGTACTGAAGATCGTATGCACGGGTGGGGTTGCGGCAACTGTTGGATACGTGATGTCCCTGCCTTGCTTATCGGTTTGGCCAAGATTAAGAAACTTATCTAGATTTTGATTGCCTAGGAGTCATACATGTTGTACTTGTGCATGAGTTAAGTCTTAATGTAAAGAGAAATAGAAATAATATACTCATGACTACATACATGGCTATCACATGATTTAGCTAGGCATTTGCTATATATATATGTATAGTCCATCACAAAGTAGCCGGTAGTAGTATAAAGTCAGCTAGCTATAGTTTGATGGAAGCATGTAGGCATAAACTACTAGCCATTCCAGTATTTGATGATTTTTGTTCTCAAAACCACTATTTTTAAGCATACTGAGCTTGAACGACGGCAAAACAATTGATTTGTATGTGATGTTGGAGTGAAACAAACAATTCAAGTGTTTGAAAGATTTGATCCGGCTATGGATGAAGTCTATCGTGTCATTCCTACCATTCAATCCATCAATCAGCAATGATACACCGATCAACAAGTGATGCGCCTATGCACCGACTTAGCGATGATGGGTCATATACTACCACTCGTTAAGTCCATGCTCCCAATGTCGAGTCCTGCAGTGAGCTATACTTATTTTTTGAACACGACTACGTGACTGAGGGAAGTAGAAAAAAATGAAAATTTCAAAGTATGCAAATGGGAGGATAAATGTATATATTTGCAAAGGTAATTAACTTGCCATAAAACCATTTACGGTATGCAAAAGAGAAAACAAATGGCCCTAGTTTACATTGAATCAATCATTGAGATCAATATAGTGGTCTAATTTTCTCATACAGTGATCATAATCTAAGGTTGGATCAACCACCTGTCTATAGTTTGCTAACTTTGGAAAGGTCGGAATTGAGTAGTGATTTTGCCGCAAAGAGTACACCTCCCAGTTGGTGGAAGAAATGTTGCCCATTCAATTGGCAGGTCAAATGGTTTGTTAGAAGAACGGGGAAGGATATCCAACGGTAAGCTTCCACAAATGTTTAAAGTGAGCTTCAAAAATCACAAGCGATGATGCAGATGGCCTTAAATAGCACTCCAGGCTTGGAGAAGGGTTTCCATTCCAGTCACCCATATTTGGAGGACATTTTAGGTTTCAAGACAATAACCATCAGCGCAGCTTAATCGGTTTTGTTCCAAAGATAAACCAGCGGATGTAATGTAATTAACATGATTGTCTTACGAGGCACCGGAAATTGCAACCATACAATCGCCGATTCAGGTCAGGTATCTATGAAGGCGCTATATTTGTAACTCAGTTGGAAATTGTACCTTATAATTGTCTACAGGATTAGTAAAGAAATATTTCAGTATATGTTGTTGTGCCTTTTATTTATTGTATATGATTGCATACTGGCAGAACCCACATTTTACTTGTTGCTACGCCATTAGGAAATACCCCTACCCAGGATATATCTTTTTAGTAAAGCACTACTAATTACACAACGTCATGGAGCACCTTTCCCATCTCTTTTCTAGTGCATCACCGGGTAACACTCTAGAACGACTCTCAATTGTGGCTAAGAGGAAGAGAGCGGACAAGGAAGAGGAAGTGTACAGAGGTTCTTCCTAGGTTGAATCTTCAGAAATAATCTTGCATGCAATGGTATATGCTGCCCAAGACCTCGCTAAGCAAAGATTGCATCAAAAAATCATTCATTTGAGGTGATTTGGACGAGGATCCTTTGGCCGCGCTCCCTCAAACTTCCACCGTGAACTCAGCCAGATCGGCAGGTTGGCATTGTTCGCGGCCAGATCCAGTATCTATGAGGGCCCGACCGACGGTCGAGCGAGCTTGGCCACAGCTGCGCGCTTGTGCTCAAGGTTGGCGACCTTGCTACGGATTGCATTAGCCACCGAAAGATCTTTGCGAGGGTTACTTTTATCATGTGGTTGCCATATATGGGGAGATGCAATCTATTGAAGATGACTTGACACAGAGGGTATGGTTGTGCAGCGATGGCAGTCGGTTTTCAAGACCATAGCATGTGGTTGCTAGGATCGCGGAAAAGTGGTGGCGACAAAACATGATTGACTACGATGGTGGTGCTCCTCAAGTACTCAGTCTCGAGCTGCAAGGTGAAAACCTAGGTCTGTCCGAGTTGGTTGTACCGGGCTATGGCAATGTTTTTTTGCATCCTTACCTTGTTGAAGGCATTGCTCGGATATGCTCAGACTGGTTCTTCAGGGTGAAAACCTAAACTTTGGCTTTTGGTGGACGGATCCGATGACGGTGGCGCTTGAACGTAGCTCCCTTCCTGAAGGCGTTGTTGTTGAAGAATCTCGTTGTCCTTGTGGTGTCACGAAATGGTTGGTGCAGATATGGTCATTGTTGTAATTTGTTGATCGTGAATTTGATCTTATATGACTTTGGTCTTATATGACTTGCTTAGGCATAGCTTTGGTCTTATATGACTTTGCCATTTGCCAGCATGTTTTTTGTTGTGTGTGCGTTAGTGTTGGCTGTATGCATCCTAGCTATGCAAATGTTGGGTGTGTGCTCAATTTGGTTGTATCCTCTTAATGCTTCATTTTGAGTAATAAAATTCACCCTTTGTAGGAAAAAAATTGAGGTAGAAGGAAATTCCGCATGAGCCTGATGCATGTGTTTGCTCGGACAGGGTTGGGGAAGATATATTTGGGTTGTCTCCTCCCTCTGTAATGTATAAGTCAGGCATGTTGTGCACGCAGGCATTCTTCGTGCTGAGAGAGCTAGAAACAGTATACACTACACTTTAACAAATAGCATGCAGGGCTGGGTGGAGTAATATACTCATGACTAGATCATAGCTATCGGATGATCTAACAAAGTGTTTGGCTGGTATATATAGTCCATCACAAAGTGTCTCTCTAGTCTCTAGCTTCTTTCCTGCAGTAGCAAATAGTAGTAAGTCAACAAGATATAGCTTTATGTGGAAGAATGTAGTCCTGGAATAGTAGCTATATATTCCAGTAAGTTGCGCTACAGACACATGCTTTGAGAATGTGAGATAGTGGAGTGAAACAAACATGCTATGTATTTTCTTGTACGAGAAGTTTGATTGGGTCGATCTAGCTACGGCGGGTACGTCGATCGAGGCTATGTATGCAAGTTCCAACGATCAACAATGATGCAACAAGCACAATGCACCAAAGCCGTTCCCATGGACCGAAGTAGTGATGGTGGGTCCTATGACAAATGGTGCCCGCTCGACCTCCCCGTTCTGAGGCTGGCTTATCCACTACCGACAAGATCGACGGATTGCCCTTCTTGGTTTTCTCAAACGCAACCAAGATGTAGCTGAAGGAAACCACTATTCATTGAGCATATCGAGCTTTAAGGACGTCAAAAAGAACTTCTATGTATGAGATGTTGGAGCAAAACAAACAAGCCATGTGTTTTCCAATACGAACGACACGAAAGATTTGATCCGGCTACCGTGTCATTCCTACCACCCAATCCATCAATCGGCATTGATACGACAAACAGCAAGTGTTGAGCATGCGCCCATGCACCAACTTTGCAATGACGGGTCAAACTACCACTGGTTAAGTCGATGCTCCCAATGTTGAATCGAGTAATGAGCTATACTTATTCTTGAAGACGACTACATGATTGAGGAAAGTAGGAAAAATAGACAGTTTCCATGTATACAGATGGGAGAAAAATGTATAGCCCAAGGTAATTAACCTGCGCCACAACCAGATAGGGTGTTGAAAAGGCAAAAAAAAAAAGGGTCACTTTACATAGAATCAACCATTGAGATCAATATAGTGGTCTAATTATCTCGTACAGGGAAGGAGGTCAACATAAATTAATTGGCTCGCTGCGAGTTCGGACGGCCTAAGCAGACATGGCTGGCCAGGGGCTTCTATGGGTTTTTTAGAGAAGGGGGATCATCCTCAGCCTCTGCATCTCTGGCCGATATATGCAGCCATTTTATTAATTATTCAGCAAAGATCTTACAAACAAATACAACAATAAGTCTGAAGCCACCGTCTATGCGACAACTGTCGCTACTCCTATCCAGCTGATGAAAGGATGTTGATAGTCCGGGCCTAATACCACGGACCTCGCAGACAAGCCTACATTTAAGACCTGAAGCCCCAACCAAGTCACTTGCCGGGTATGGGCACACACCTGTCCGTCATGCTCTCAGATGCCGCCGCCGCCAACTGCCACTACTCCATCTTCAGATCTGTACTGATGCATCATCCTTGCCTGGTCTAGCTGCCGTCAACGCCACCACGGCGCCCAACGGCACCATCACCCTGCGCGTGAACTGCTGAGCATGTCACGGTCGCCGTCGGTACACCTCTGCATCATGCCGCCAAGTACCACCAGCCGACACAGCTTGAAGTCTCTGGAAGATCTATCATGCGTGGCACCTGCCGACCGAGCATGAAAAAGTGTAGCACCTGTCGGTCAGGCATGACTTGACATCTTCACCGAAGCTCCGTGCGAGATGAAGCCGCTGCACCTCCTGCCTCCGACCACCAGCACTGCTCCACAAACGATACTCCCAAGAGAGAAAATGCCACCACAGTGCCGCCATCGTCCGATTTGGAAGACCAGATCATAGGGTTTCCCCCAGAGCAGTACGAGTGGGTTGACATAAGTCACACAACAATGCCTTCATCAAGGTAACGACGTAGATCGCTGCCATCGCCCGCCGTCGGCTAGGTTTCCACCGGCAACTATGTCTCCCCGACTCGCAGCCAGTACTGGATCACGGATCCGGAGATCCGGACACCCAGCTTCCGGCCAACCACCTCTGACGGAAGAGATGACCACCACCGCCGGTCGCATCGATCAGAACAGATCTGACCGGAGATGCCGTCGACGAGACCACCAGGCCCTCCACGCCGCTGCCGCCGATCTGAAGGCAGTTTGCACGCCACCGCAGCCTAGCTGGCCGCCGCCACCTGCAGCACCCATCCGTCGCACCCCAGAACCTAGATCAGCCGCGCCACCACACGCCTAGGGGTCCCGCCCAGACCCGGAGACGCGCGAGGGAGGAGATCCCCCGTCACCGCCGTCGGCCCTCGGGCTTAGCCCGGCGGCGGCGGAGGGAGAGGAGGAGGGAGTTCTTGGCGGTGGCGGCTAGGTTTCTGGGAGTAGCCTGAGTCGCCCTAAGGATGAACGGAAGAAACCAAGGAAGGAGTCGAACCAGTTGGAGCGAAGAAGAATTGCACTACTGGCTAGCGTGCAATATATTGGATTGCATGGATACAGCCGGGCGGCGACTACTGTATGATTGTGGAGATTGATTGGCAAATCTTGCTTGCCAGTTGCCAAACATGCACATGCATACACAACGTGCACCATTTCCGTATTACTCCACTTGGATCTCACTTGACACATGGATCCACCCGTCAATGCACATCGACCGTGATCAAAAGAGCCAAGTGGTTGATCATGGCGTGGGCTCATGGTCAGTGGCCAGGGGTCGTTGCAGCGGCGATGTTGGCGGTGCTGCTGATGCTGCACTGCACCACGGTGCCCGAAAGGAGGTGTTGATTCAACAACGGGAGCGCCGGTCAAGGCACGACATCTCCCTCCCACACTCTGGACGGAGTCGTTCCTGGTGACAAAGCCACCTTCCGCGTTGTCGTTGCCTGCGGCAGCGGTGAAAGCATCTCTTCCTCCTCGCCGCCACCTCCCCATGCAGACGTTGTCGTACAAGCTAGCTAAGTAGGATGATTTCCTAGCCAGTGGAGTAGCAAAAGAATCTCCAAATATGAAAAGGGTTTCCGTTCCGTTCTACCCACCCATGTTTGGAGAACACTAGTGGTTGGGGCACACCCTTGGTGCGCCTCTAAGAGAAAGCTGTGACGGTGCCAGATTGGCTACGCCCTTTTCGCTTTCTTACTTGTACTAAGTAGTGTTACTGGATCAGAATCAGAGGTGCCTCCTTATGCAGAGATAGAATGGACACATACGCAACAACCAATTCAACCCAAGTACTACACCTTGTAGTGCCACGACTCGTGTCCTGTACGACCGTTTTCAAATTCTCAATCTCAATTCGAATTACAATTTCTTGGTGGCAAATGATGATCAGAGTGTCATTCACAGATAAAAGCTCAACAAGGAAGAGAGACGGGAACGAGAACAGGTCGCTTAGCTCGAGGAGGCGCTACTAATAGTACCCGCCCGCTGCATGGTGCGCCATGGGCATGGACATCGGTTGCCGTTGATGGCGAGACCATTGAGGTCATCCTGCCCCTGCATCCCGCCCTGATGGCACTGTGCCCACATCTGCTGCTCCTGCGCCAACACTCCTGCTTCCTCTCCATCTTTGTCATTTTATAGGAGGTGGACACTCCTACCAGCGCCAGCTCCTACACCTATTAATCCAACGAATTATAAGGAACATAACACTCATATATCAATGAAACTAGTAGCTATTCAATTAGTTTTTCCAAGAAGAAGGAACAATGCAGTTGTTGGTTATCAAGGAAAAGTATCTGGCCACAGAGGGACGTAAGACTGATGCAAGCATTTGATGTGAGCACTCTTCTTCGGGCCACAAGCACACCATTCCAACATCCCACAACCAAACACAATGGATGTGTGTTAGTGTGTACATATCATTATAACGGGATATGCATGGTTACTGAGAGAAATGAGAGAATTAACCATGCTATAACCTAACCAAGAGCTATCACAAGAGTTACACTAGTGCAGAACCGGGCTGTAGCCCCGGTTCGTAAGGGCCTTTAGTGTCGGTTCTGTAACCGGCACTAAAGGGTGGGGACTAAAGGTGCCCCCCCTATGCAGAGATGGAATGGACACATACGCAACAACCAATTCAACCCAAGTACAACACCTTGTAGTGCCACGACTCGTGTCCTGTACGACCGTTTTCAAATTCTCAATCGCAATCCGAATTACAATTTCTTGGTGGCAAATGATGATCAGAGTGTCATTCATAGATAAAAGCTCAACAAGGAAGAGAGACGGGAACGAGAACAAGTCTCTTAGGTTGAGGAGACGCTACTAATAGTACCCGCCGGCTGCATGGTGCGCCATGGGCATGGGCATCGGCTGCCGTTGATGGAGAGACCATTGAGGTCGTCCTGCCCCTGCATCCCGCCCTGCTGGCACTGCGCCCACATCTGCTGCTCCTGCGCCAACACTCCTGCTTCCTCTCCATCTTTGTCATCTTATAGGAGGTGGACACTCCTACCAGTGCCAGCTCCTACACCTATTAATCCAACGAATTATAAGGAACATAACACTCATATATCAATGAAACTAATAGCTATTCAATTAATTTTTCCAAGAAAAAGGAACAATGCAGTTGTTGGTTATCAAGCAAAAGTATGTGGCCACACAGAAACGTAAGACGGATGCAAGCATTTGATGTGAGCACTCTTCTTCAGGCCACAAGCACACCATTCCAACATCCCACAACCAAACACAATGGATGTGTGTTAGTGTGTACATATCACTATAAAGGGATATGCATGGTTACTGAGAGAAATGAGAGAATTAACCATGCTATAACCTAACCAAGAGCTATCACAAGAGTTACACTAGTGCAGAACCGGGCTATAGCCCCGGTTCGTAAGGGCCTTTAGTGCCGGTTCTGTAACCGACACTAAAGGGTGGGGACTAAAGGTCCCCCCCTCCCTTAATACCGGTTCGGCTCGAACAGCCGCTAAAGGGCCACCACGTGGCACGAGCCATGGTCGGGTGTGGGGAGAGCTTTAGTACCGGTTGGTGTTACCAACCGGAACTCAGAAGTTTGGGGGGTTTTGGTTTTATTTTTTATTTTTCCTTTAATTTTGTATTTTCCATTTAATTCTTTTTCGTTTGCTGGTATTTTATGATACTACATATTGTACACGTTATGCATATATATAAATAGAATATATATATATATATATATATATATATATATATATATAGGGTGGGTCTATTATGATAACACTCCTTAAGTCTTATTCTGTACACCGAATCGCTTATTCTGCTAACACTTTCGTGCTGCATAAAATCCCAAACCGAACCGCACGCCGCCCCACCGGGCCACCTCCTCCACATTCTTCTTCTCTCTGCCGTGCCCACCTCCTTCCCCCACTCCACAAGCAGACCCACCAAATCCACCTTCTTCCTCTCTCTCCCCCGTGCCCTCCTCACCTTCCCCCAATCTGCCCCCAACCTCCACCTCCATCACCCCGGCCAACCCACCCTATCCAGCCACCTTCCTCACCGCCACCGGACAGGAAAGGGCCACCACGCTGCCCTGGATCCGAGCGACCGGCGCCGTCCTCCCCTGCCTTCAACTGGATCCCAGCGATCAGCCCGTCCCTACCACGCCGACCGCCACCCTCCCCAGCCTTCCTTGCCGCCAGATCGCAGGGCCACGGCCTCGCGCGCCTCCCTCTGCTCCCCCTGCCATGCCGCACCGCCGCAGCCCGCCATGCCCTACCCCTCCACCTCCAAGTCTTCCCCCAACCTACCACCTTCTCTGTTGGGATTTGGCCGACGACCACGAGGACGACACCGACCACCGCGACGACCCACCGGAGATCACGACCTCCCCGCTCTAGATCCGTCAGCCCCTGTGCCGGATTCGGCGAGCAACACCCTCCCCCCCCCCCCCCCCCCCCCCACACACACACACACAAAATCCAGTTCTTCCACTGACCCCCGCTTGCTCTGCTTCCCTTGCCGGCAAATCTGAGCGACGCAGTCGTGTAGCTTGCTGGTTTAGGATGCGCGGTTTTGATGGTGCAACCAAGCAGTACAGGGGCACGCTTTGCGTACAGTGCAGTCCGGCATCCGCGGTACACGCCCACGCGCGTGTCCATGTGGTGCAGGTCGGTGCTCATGGATGAAGTCTGTTGTGGTTTCTCTGGAGTTTCATTTTCCATATTTTTGCAGGAGAGATGAGTGTAACATGCTCCGCGCCCCATCTCCATGGCTCGTGCACCTCCCTACATTCCCTGTTGTTCGTGGGCGCAAGGGATGCGGTCTGCTATGTTGAGGTAGTACAGTGCACTCGGCGTGCAGTGCGCTAGCAGCCCCACTGCCGGAGGTGACCTGCTGCTTCTCGCCTCCCATTCCCTTCCTATCCTGCAGAAGGAGGGTTCCCATCGTCTCCATGTAGTTCGGCCCCGGCAGCGAGACCATGGGCTGTGTGCGGCATGCAATTTAGTTTAATTTCCTCTGTGTTTTTTTAAGATGAGTGCACTGGTTGTGGGTTTTTTGGTAGCTTGCTAATATTAGTGCTCGTTGTAATCACGTTGCTCACGTGTACCATGAAGTCCACTGTTTGCTCTCATTTGTGACAAATTTTTGGTGGTTCAATTCTGTTTATGAAAAACACAGAGGAGTACACTTTCTTTTTGGATGTGGTTCGCTTGTACTGTGCGTTGGTTAACTTCCATTCTTTAAAAATTTTGCACTTTTTATGTTCAGTTTCAGAGAAGTTCTAAACTGTTGTAGATTTGGAATGGGCATATGCCGTGCAGTTTATGATCCAGGGTGGTGCACGATGATATGCAGATCGGCACCATGGTCAAAGAAGTGCGCGGCGTGGTGCAGTACGCAACGCCCATATTCCACTTATTTTTCTTGAACTGGCTAGTGTTGATTGTGTATATGTATGTGTATGTGGTTGTGTAAAACAACGGTTGGATGTATTGTGTAAATGAGCATCATCAGCGGCCATAGGATAGTGGTGCAAAAAAAATTTGTGAGTGTAGTTTGGTTACATCAACACCTACAGTGTGTTTGGTCGTCGGATGTGGTTTACTTTTAAAAGTGATGCTGTTCACTTGCGCTCAACATGAAAGTGTGTTTTTTTATAAACGAAACAACAAGATAGCAATGAGGTTCACTTTGCCATATGTCGCGGTTCATTTGCCCTCATCTCTACGGTCCACTCGTTCATAAAAATTGTTGAAAAAAAAGACAACAAAAACTCACAAAAAACTCGTTTGATAAAGTTTACGTCTGACAAAAGAATTCATGAAGTTCACTTGACTGTCTGATGCAGTGCGATTTTCAGTCTAAAAGCAGTGCGGTTTTCTTCCTCGTCTTCAAAAATTTACGTCCCACAAAAAAGAAATCATGCAGTCCGCTAGCTCGTCTGATGCAGTGCGGTTTTCAGTCTAAAAGCAGTGCGGTTTTATTTCTCGTCTTCAAAAATTTACGTCCCACAAAAAAGAAACCATGCAGTTTTCTTACCCGTCTGATGCAGTGCGGTTTTTCGTCCGATGCAGTGCGGTTTTTCAGTCGGATGAACTACCCACGTCGATTTGGGTGTCGCGAAAAACAGAGTGTCCGCATTTCGGTAAATTCGAAATTCCTCTTAAACCGTATAGAATTAGAGAGAGTGTTCTACATGAAAAAGTTGCGTATCGTCGATATCTTTTCAAGGGCGTATCGTTTGAATCATTCCGACCAGCGGTTTGCAAAAATTTCGCCAAAAATGGCCGTTGCCACTCATCGTCCGCCGCGCGATTTTCAAAATTAACTTAAAACCGTAAGGAATTTCACAAATATTTCAACATATGAAAGTTGCGCCTCGTTCGTAGCTTTCCAACGGCGTATCACATGCCTCGTTTTGACAAATGGTTCAAAAACTGGAGCGAAAAGAGTACCGAAAATTTATATTTTTTTGAAAAACAGAATTCCGCGATTTAGAAAATTTGAAACTGCTCTTAAACCGTAAGGAATTAGAGAAGAATTTATATATGGAAAAGATGCGCGTCAATGATATCTATCCAACGGCGTATCGTTTGCTTCATTCCGACGAGCGGTTTAGAAGAAATCGCGAAAACACGCTCGCTGCCACTTGTCATGGGCCGCACCATTTTCAAAACTGCTCTTAAACCGTATTGAATCTCGAAAAGTGTTCAACATGTCGAAGTTGCGCCTAATCCATAGCTTTTCAACTGTATATTACACGCCTCATTCCGATAAACGGTTAAAAAATTAGAGCGAAAACAGTACCAAAAAAATAACGCGTGCAGTTTTTTCCGACGAGAAGTTCACTAGTCTCTATTGCAGTGCTCGTCGTCAAAATGATGCAGTGCGCTTCTGTTGAGCGTGCAGTGCCGAAGTGGTGTGCAGACTAGTTATTCTGCTAATATTAGCAGAATAGACCGTATATATATATATATATATATATATATATATATATATATGTGTGTGTGTGTGTGTGTGTGTGTGTGTGTGTGTGTGTGTGTGTGTGTGTGTGTGTGTAGGGCTGGACTATTTTGTTACCGGTAACAGAATAATATTCTGTTACCCTCGGCCCTATAAGGGAGCGCGTCCGGTTTTCAAAATCAGCCTGTCAACCGTCAACCCTAGTACCACACCCTAACCTCTGCCCACCCACCGCTCCCACCTTCCCTTGGCTCCCGGCGTCGCCACCCCGCCCAACCTCCTCACCGGTTCCCGCGTCGCCACCCTGCCACACCTCTCCGGCTCCCGGCGCCGGCCCGCCCCAGCTCCTCCCCGGGTCGCGGCGCCGCCCCGCCTCACCTCCTCCCTAGCCCCCGATGCCGGGCCACCCCACCTCCTCCCCGGATCGCGGCGCCGCCCCGCCCCACCTCCTCCCCAGCTCACGGCGCCGGCCCAACCCACCTCCTCCCCGGATCGCGGCGCCGCCCCGCCCCACCTCCTCCCCAGCTCGCGGTGCTGGCCCAACCCACCTCCTCCCCGGATCGCGGCGCCGTCCCGCCCCACCTCCTTCCCAGCTCCTCGCGCCGCTCAACCCCCAACCTCCAACCTCACCGGGTCCTGGCGCCGCCCCGCCCCGCCTCCTCCCCAGCTCCTGGCGTGGCTCGGCCCCCAACCTCCAACCTCACCGGGTCCTGGCGCCGCCCCGGCCCTACCTCCTCCATGGATCACGGCGCCGCACGCGCCCCATTCTTCCCGGATCCCAATGATGCCTAGTTCCCAATCTCTCTGGCTCCAGGAGCCGCCAACCGCCATCCTCTGCCAGCTCGTGTAGCCGCCTCCACCTGTTTCCTCCCGCGGGGCTGACGGTGCGAATATGGCCGACGTGTGGGGCAGCGAGACTCGCCGGGGTGGAGCTCCTCCGCCTCTAGCCGTTGATCCATAGTTCATTGTCAGTACAGGTTTTGAAACTGCCCAGTACATGTTGGGGGACATTTCTGGAATCACGTATCCTTGCTAGCTTGTAGCTGTAATTTTGATTGCATAGCAGCACAGTTTAGTTGTCTCTGAAGTTTTGATTCACAGCAGTACAATTTAGTTCCAGCTGCCATGATTATGCAAACCATTGTGCTCCCAAAAGATGGTGCTTTGTTGCAACAAGTTCTGGGGAAAATGCAGTGAAAAGATAAATTGTGCTCCCACAAGTTCATCTGATATACTGTTGTTAATTCAATTTCTTTTATATACCTCTACACATGTTTGTTGAAATGCTCCCACAAGGAGCTAGACTTGTTTTTTTGTTCATATTTCTCATTTCTTAAAACAACTGATGTACTACTATCAAAATGGACGCCACAATAAAGATCCCATCTCTAAATTAATGATTCAGCCATGTTTGCTTTTGTGCACTACTAAACTGACAATGTTACTGAACTTGTGTTCTTGCTGATTCTGAACTGTTGCTGGTAACATTTTTTATGCTCGTCTACTTTTGGTTGGAAGTTTAATGAATCCATACATAGTTCAAATTTTAGGAAGTTAAAAGTTCAACGAGTGTCTCAGAGAAAACTTGAAAGTGTTGTATATATAAAAAGACAACAAAAAAATATGTGTTCTGCATTCAAAAGACAGAAACCTAAGTTGTTCTGGAAAGAGTTCCAGAACATCCCCGGTCGCCGCCTCCCTGGGAAGCCATGCAACTCCTTTCATGGCTCTAGAAAATCACTGATCAGGTATGTTCAGTTCAGACCACACTAAATGGCTGAATTATAGATAATTATTTTGCATTGTCCTAAATTCTTCCACTCTCTAGAAACAAAGTCGCAGAATGGATGTGAATAGAGTATACTCCCATGATTTTGCAAGAAATCATACAATAAGTGTATTGTTCACTATGTATTTTATCATCAGTCATAGAAAAAGTTCAATTTGTGTTATTGAAACAACTCAATTTATTAGTTTTATATAATATTACAAGTGATGCATAGGGATGTTGCAACAGTGCGACTCTGAGAGCTAGTAAATTCGACAAAAAAAAACACAGGGCATCTCAGCTCGTGCGGAGCATACTAGTCTTCCAGTTTGCGAGTTTGTCAGTTCGCCGATGGGATCCGCAGGTCAGCCCCTCATCTTCCACAATTACTCTTTAGTCTTTTTTGAGTATTAGTTCAACTACTAACTCAAATGCATAGCTTGGACTGAAGTTTTAAAATCTGATTTACTGCTTACCTGTCGCAGCCACCAGGTCATTCATAGCCGTCACCCTGGACCTTTAATCACTGCCAACCGAGTTCGTTCGATGATGGAGTGTTGAGGCCGTTCAAAGACGCAATGGTTAGAGAGTCTCTCTCTCTCTCTCTCTCTCTCTCTCTCTCTCTCTCTCTCTCTCTATTTTCTTCTACCTATATGAAATGTTTCCTGACTTTTCTTGGCTTTGCCTCTTCCTAGCCTCCAATTTTTTGACTTGGGGGACTGAACGAGTGCAATTCGTCAAGGCATTTGATGTTCTGATCGCTTAATATACATGGTTGGCAAGAAGACTAGTATTTATGTTCTCAATATATGAGAGAGTGGGATGTTCGTATGACTGTGGCTGGTTGGAGTGTATGGTCTTGTGGAGATCATGAATGTTATTTGCTAATGACACAATGTATATATATACTGCTAGAAGTTATAGTACTTATATTACTACAATTCGCTAATAAAAAATGTATCAGTTCATTATGTGTATCACATGTTTACCACATATAATTACAAAATAGTTACTTCAACTATATAAGAGTTCAACTTTTACTTGATTTTCAGTTCAAATTTTGTGTTATTTTCAGTACATCAACTTTAATGTGCAGAACATCGAGGAAAATCTTGAAAAAATTATATGTGCACTCTATGTATTTTCTTATGTTTACAAGAATTCTGTTGACATATATTCTGTTTGGGGGGGGGGGGGGGTTGGTAAGTTCACTGGCCAAAATCTAAAAAAATCATACTAAAAATCTAAAAATTCATACTCAAGAGTGAGAAAATTTTAATATTTTTTAGTTCATAAATATTTTCTGTTTCAGTTCATCTACTTGCCGATTGTAAGTCCAATTTCCTCTATGTTTCCATGTTCTTCCTATAGCACATATAAAAGTTTGATGAGTGTTTATTCAATTTAAGGTTAAAAATTGGTTTTTGATGCTATTGCTACTATGGTGGATGTGTCGGTAGAACTTGGAGCAGTCAAGCCCAGCCATGGTGGGCGTCCGTGGACCACGACGACGGCTTCGTTTGCGTGCCTGCATGTGCTCATATGTTGTACTGGTGTGGGGTGTGCATGTTGTGTGTGTGTGTTTCTGATTCTAATTGAAGTTTTCACCTGGATGTTTATTTCTGTGAGACGTTCAAGTATTACTGTCTAAAAAGGTGCAGTTATGAACTCACCCATGAGTTTAGGTTACTTATTCATGCTGCTGGCCCTTAGTGCTAGTTGAGAAGTTAAATACTGAAGATGACTAGTATCTCTGAGTTCTAATGCTCCTAACGATCGTTTGGAATCTTATCTTCAATATCTTGCTTATATGGAACAGTACAATGTCGCAATATATACTTGTACCATTTTTTTAGTACTGATAACTAGTATTTGCCTTGACAGTACAACGGCATGCTTCGCTGCCGGTTGCGAGGATGTGCAACATATGTTTAAGCAAGCATTTATGTTGTATTATAAACAAAAATCTTGAAAATTTTCACCAGTGGATCAGTACAACTTATGGTGTATGTAGCAAATCTTCCCATGTGGATTAGTACAACTTATGTACGGACTTGAGTTCACAAATCTTATAGTAATCTTTGTAGTACTTTTCGTAACACTTCGTAAAGCAAGAGTACCCCTTTTTTGTGAGCAACAATTCAACCGAATCTGTTGTATCAGTTCTTATGATAGATAGAAGAAAGTTCACTAGCCAAAAGGTTAGAGAAGTCTACCTTATAATTTGCAATCTTAAAGATAATGATCAGTTTGAATTAAAAAATCGGTTTTTGCATTAAAAACAATGATCAGGTCAAATTAAAAACAATGATCAGTTCAAATTAAAAAATTCTGAATTAAAAACAATGATCAATTTGAATTAAAAAAATAAATGATCAGTTCAAACAAGAAACAATTGTCATCTTGAGTTAAAAACAAGAAAGAAAAAACCGTTTCCAATAAATAGAAATGCGGAAATGTGAAGTGCAAATAATGACATGTCCGATGTTTCAACAATGATTGAATGCAAAAGAGGGTCGGAAAAAGATTTGGGAAAAGACACGCACCAAAAAAAATGGGAAATGCTTTATATTCTTTTTGGGAAGTTCAGAGTAGAGGTTTTTTACATTCTTTTTGCCTTTTGCCTTTTGTTTTAAATCTCTTATCTGTCTCGAGAGAAGCATCTCTAGTTGGGATAGGTCAAAGGTCTCAACTAGAAAGTTCAACATGTAAAATTGCTACAGATTACATAACCTGATAATCTTTCATGTGTGTTCTTCATTTTAGATGGCGGAGAACCAGTAAGTTCTACTGGTGTACGACAATTTCAAGGACTTCGCTGCCAACAGCCAATGATAGTTAACCGGGGACACCAAAGCAACGTCTTAAGGAGGCTGAGTCAAAGTGCTATGACTAGCGCTTCAAGAACAAAGATTAACTCTGTAATTCTAATGGTCATAGTTCTTATGTTCAGAAAATATATGTTATGTGTTTTGGTTGATTCTAAACTATTGCGTATCAAACATGTATGCACATTTTGTGTCCGAACATGTTTTGGTCCATTGACCTTTTGAACTTGCAACCTTGCTGCCTTGAACTACGGTCGAAAAAACTGAACTCATGCATGTACTTGGTAGTGTAGACTTGGTAGCAGCGATATTTTGGTCCGATTATATATCAACAGTGCAATGACAGAAAGAACATCAGTTCAAAAATATATATATGCATGAGGGTTAGGAGCCAAAAAGGTGATATTTGTTATGTTCAAATTTTTTGGTTGCACGATTGAACAAGATATAAACACATAAGGAGATCAGTTCGAGCGCAATAAGAGAACTCGAGAACATCGTTTCCAAAAAAAATTGTTGAGCTAAAAAAAACACAATCTGTTGTGGGAGTCATTTTTACATTCACTCTTCGGTGCTTCTCTTTATGTAATGTTTTATGTTTTCAAGTGCTCGATGAAAATTTATGTTCCTAGTAGTTCATGTATTATTGCCTGAGGAGTTCATGTGTTACTGGCCAGTAAGTAAACCTATTAATCACTCAAGTGTGATGAAAAAAATCGGCAGTAAATTGATGAAAAAATATCATCGAGTTCAAAACACGCCGAGACACGCGACAGTCACCCCAGTTCGGGTGTAGTAAGTACCTCAGTACGAGTTAAAAACGATGGTCCGTTCGAAATAAAAGAAATGACAGAAATTCAAATTGTAAAGTTCAAGCAAAAAAAGAAACCCCACGAAAATCCTGCTTAGTAAGTACCTCAGTACAAGTCGTAAAATGAGAGAAGTTCAGAACAACATTGTCAAAAAAATGTCGAGTTAAAAAAAGAAACAAAACAAACACATTTTCTTTTTGAATAAAATATAATTCAGTTCGATGATACAAATCATACAAGTACAGGGGCAGTGGCATTTGCCTTGGTGCCTTTGGAGCACGATGACAATTGGAAGTAGTTCATTGGGGCGGTAGCGGATAGTAGAATTCCCTTTGGGATCTATGACCTCGTCGAGCAAAAATCCAGCTATTTCCTCTTAAAGTGCTCATATGCGCTCCACTGGTAGGAGCGTCTCCCGCACCAATTCAAACTATTAAGAAGGAGATCAATATGCATGTGTATTAGTTATGTAACTAGATATCGATAATGATGTAAAAATTGTGAATAGTATTCTGTCAAACACGCGTACCCATAGCTGTCTAACAGTTTTGGTCCTTTCAGACATTATCATGCGAATGTTCTCGAAAATGCAGTATGCACACGTATCACTCCCCTGCGCCTGCTTCAGGGTCTTTACGAGAATAGAATTTAATTAGATAATAATTAATCAAGCATGATAATTAATGGTATTGAAACTAAAATTAAAGAGATGCATGGTAGGTAGCTAGATAGTACTAGTTAATTAATTATACCTTGGGTCGAAACCAATGCAGCCTTTCTCTCCATTCGCCTGGAACCTCTTTCGAATTACTGAACTTTGTCAAGACCTGCTCGCCGGCAAAGAAAATGAATAAGTGAGTTATTAAATAGTTGATATCAGGAAATGATGAACTAAAGAGGCCGACATATAGTTAATAATGATTGAAATTACCTCGACTATCCCTTCACGGTTGCGTAGTCTCTCTTATTTTTAAGTAGTGAGTTCAGTATTTTAACTGTTCCTTCGTCAACTTTAATGATTAACAAGATCCAATGAAAACTGCATTCACACATGTTTGCATGTCTTAATTAAGCGGGCATGTGCATAACACTCATCAACTACCCTAAACCCTATACACTTAATTATTAACATCTAGGTAGTTAGTGAGTAAAAACAGAATTGTAGTACAAGACAGTGTGACTCACGTGTAGTTGTAAGGAAATAGTATATGTTCATTGCTATTGAGGCACTTCAAGAACTCTGCATGTTTTTCTCTACATCTGCTTGATACCATGGATATGTCCATGTTTCTTCATTAATGATATTTGGGTCAATGAACCCAATGCCATAGCGTCCAGCTTTTTTCATTTCATACATCTTCATCCTGCATATAATATACCACAGAAAAGAATATAGTGAGGATAATTACATGTAATAATCGATCAATGAGCACTACAGCTAGCTTGAGACTTGAATTACAAAAAGAAATCACTTAAAGACAATAGAAACTGATGACGGATTTGTCGAGTGCATCTTGATTGAATAACTTAAATAGGTCTGAATACTCAATGGACAGAGCTAGCTTATTGAAGTAATACTCTTCCGTGACTTTCACCATGAGGCCCTCTCGATTGCTACTCTTGGTAATTTTTATGTACCAATCATGCAATTGATACATTCTCGTTGGGAGGTTCTTGACCTCGTCAGGCCTTACCAAAGGTTGGTCGCGGGCATATTTCCATTTTATGTCCTGCTCTTTAAGCTTAGGCATGGGCTCAATCTCAAGGAGTTGTCCAACAGTGATACCGAGCATTTCAGCGTTCCGTCTATGCTCGTCGGTTATTACCAGCTAACCGGCGCCAGTACTCTCATGTGTTGGTACAACAAGCGGGGGGTCAATTGTGCCGCCTGTTCTCCTAGCTGGGGAGCGGTTTTCCCACATTTTTGGCCAGCTGTTTGGCTCGAGCTCGAGCTCGGCCCTTTTGTCGTGCTCGATGTGCCTTCCTGATTTGGCGCTCATAGTCTGAGTCAACAGGCTTGGGAGCTGGTGGTCGCGCCATACGAATAAAGTGGTCAATCTTCTCCTCGGGCACTTTCTCCCTTGGCGGCGGTGCCGATTTTGGTGCGAAATGGGCCTCCACTTGGGCCTTGACTATGGCTTTGTTCTGCTCCTTGGTCATGTCGTAAGGCCTCTGCGGAAGAGGCGCGAGGCTTTTTGGACCATATTGAAATCGCTTGCCTCCGCATGTACCTCCTATACTACCTCGACTTGTAGCAGTACGCACCATAGCTGCGGCGGCTCTCTTCCGCTGAGGCTGCGGCGACGGTTGATGCGGTGTCGGACTTGGAGGAGGAGTGGCACGCGTTGGTGGACTTGGAGGAGGAGAAGTGGCCTCACGCGTTGGCTGAGTTGAAGAAGGAGGAGTGGCCTCACGCGTTGGCTGAGTTGAAGCAGGAGGAGTGGCCTCACACGTTCGGGGAGCGTGAGTCATCTGCTCCTCGTCACCTCCTGGAATTTCAAGCTCTAGCTGATGCGGTGTCGGTGGCCTTCGAAAGATGATGCAATCCTTTCTTCATAGGATGATACGATGTATGGCCTCTCCCATTGTGTGCTCCTCGTCACCTCCAGGAATGTCAAGATGTAGCCCCAAATAGTTTTCCACCACCTCATCAACCACGATACGAGCATAGCCGGCTGGAATCGTTCTGCAATGGTAGATTGCTCCGGGGGGATTTGTATAAGCAACGACATCCGCCACCTTCACGGATATGTACTTTATTTTGAAGTATAGCTCACAATTAGTGTTCTCCATGATGTCATCCACAGGGTAACTATCCAGCAGTGCGTCGCCCGGGGCAGAACCCACGCTGCTTCTCGGTATGGATGGGACGGTGCTATCCAATGTTGGATCATCCGCTAGCTGCGGCCGCTGCTGAGACCCCCTTTCCTGGCTAAGCGAGTCGATCTGCTGCTGCTGCCTCTGCAATGTGAGTGCCAAGTCCGTGTGCGCTGATTCTAGGCCTTGAAGCCGTTTTTCTTCCTACTTCCTCTGCTCGTCCTCCATCTTCTTCTTCTTCTCCTCCTCCGTCTTCCTTATCGCACGGCTTCTGTAGTCGGTGTTCCACTCAGAAAAGCCATCATTCCACGGAACAACGCCCTTGCCTCGTGTTCTTCCCGGGTGTTCAGGATTTCCCAGGGCGCGCGTAAGCTCGTCGTTCTCTCTGTTGGGCGTGAAGACCCCCTTTCGAGCTTCTTCTATTGCTTCAACTAACTTATCATCGGCTCCTTTAAGACATGCCTTCTTCCAAACCTCGCCTGTCTTCGGGTCCAACGCCCCCCCATGCGCATAGAACCAACTTCCGCACCTGGGGGGCCAGCTCAATGTAACTGGAGTGACCTATACAGCCAGCATCTCTTGTTCAGACTTATCCCACTTAGGCATTTCCATGGAGCTGGAGCCTGAAGAGCCTGCTCATTGCATCAAGAACTCGGGGAGAAGAACTTGCGAAGGGAGAACTCGGGGAGAGTTTACATATTCCCTCTTCCTTTTCGCTCCCACGCACAACACCTCCCTCTACTTATTTCTCTCTCATGCACAACACCTCTCTTCCTTCTATCACTCAGCTCCTCCGTCTCTCTTCCTTTCTTCTCTCCCTTTGTAGCTCACATTTCACAACATCTACCGTTCTAAGAAAAGAAGTGCACTCTCTTCTCTCTCTTGTCCAGATGGGTCAATGATGCGCATGAGGTGAAATGGAGGAGGAAGTGTGTACAGTGGTTCGGCCCCATGGGTGTGTCAGTTGGCTATGGAGGATGAAAGAGACACATGCAGCCATAAAAAAGGAAGTTGTCAAAGCATGCGGAACAGGACAAACTGACATGCGTGCGGAACAGAACAAGAGACACATGCAGCCTATACCTAGTATTACTGTTCACCTAGGCATGTCCACTCTGCTGCAGTCAGATGCTGCCTTGGGGAAACTCCCAGCTGCACGAATCACAAGAGGAACATACGGCTATGATAAGAGGTACCAGGAAGCTCGAGCTACACTACAACTTTGCGTATCCAGAATATTTAAGGCCTTGTTCGGTTGAGGTGGATTTGAAGGGAATTGAGAGAGATTGAGGGGGACTAAATCCCCTACAAGTCAAAATCCCTTTCAATTCTCTTCAATCCCCTTGAGAGGAGGTTTAACCGAACAAGCCGTAAAGGTGAGAGAAGCGAACCAAACCAAAAAAAAAAACAGTGGACAAGCACAAGGCCTAGAGGCCGAGTGTGAACGGATTCTGTCTTCACTGGTGTACAACCCAGTTGTCGAAATGGTGGAGAGGATGCCTTTTATTGCATACAGTGTCGCTTCAGCATTCCCGCAGCTTCGTTATCAATCGTCAACACTCTCATTCGTTATCAATCTTCAACACTCTCAGCATCGTTATCTGGATTCCAATCTACGATTGACTAGTCCTGCTTAGCACCATAGATCTCGGGAACTACGAGAGCACCATGCTGATGCCGACCATGACACACGTGCGACAATGACCCATGATGCCTTTGGCTGGATCCCAATACAATCTCTACGTCGGCCACCACGACTATTTTTTCGGGCTACTCGCATGTGTCAGTCTTTTGAATTTCCGTGGGTGTATAAATAGAAGCCCCCACTATTTGATTTCTCTTGACATGCAGGCTGCCCACATCAGCAATCACATGCAATCATCCAACTAAGCAAATCTGCCATTCAGCAAAAGAATTCCATGAAAAAACGGTGTGATTTAATTGCATATCGTTTCCTCTTGATCTTCTGAAACGGACGAAATAGAGCCGAGACGCCCCATCTTAGCGCCTGTTCGGTAGCCCTCCGCGGAGCGGAGCACGGGGAGCGGCATTTTATCAGCCCCGCAAATTAAAACTAGATTGCCAGTCCGCTCTGGCACGGAGCCGCGGAGCGGATGGAATCCGAACGCGCCCTTATTCTCATCTCCCCACTGCATCTGCTCCTCAAGTGGTCTGCATGTCTCATCTTCTATCCAGTCCACAATCTTGAAGCCCCCATGTCTATTTGATTCTAACCTATCCTATATACACTGTCAACACCAATCAGGGGCCTGTTTGCGGCGTGTCTATTTATTTATTTAGGACAGTATAACCGAGCCTAATCCGAGTCATCTCACGCATCCTTGCTCGTGAGCCGTTAGATTTCGTGTCTAAAACATCTATGGCCGTCTGATCTGGGTTCAACTCGCGCACTAGGCCTGCTGTCCTAATGAGCTGCTATTCCCGTAGCTATTTTGAAGGCCTATGGTTAATCCGGGTCCGCCCTTGGTGTAGCGACCGACCCATTAGCCAATTCTCGGCGAGACACCACCTGCACCCACCAATCCCCTTGTTGGACGAGACGCTCCACCCCCGCTTGCGCCGCCACGGATCCTCCTCGGCTTATCCCTTCCCTCAGGCCTTCCACCCTCCTCGTCCGGCGGCTCCAGGAGGGGCATCACAACAGCAGGCACCAGCGGCGGCACGCCATCCACACGCACGTGCGCAGCACCAAACCCAACTAGCCTCCGTCGGCAGCGGCGGCCAGGTCGCGCCTCTCCTTCCACCGGTCACGAGATCCGCCGATACCAACTCCGTCCTCCAGCGCTGGGTGCCCAGGATCAACATGCCTCCTTCGGACGTGAGTTTCCCTTGATTGTTTTTTTCTGCTGTTGGTACTTGGTAGGGATGAAAGTGAAGTGTATTTGCCGCAATTGACATGCCAATTTTCTATGCAATGGTTGCAGCAGAAGCAGCTGTAGCAGAAGTCGCAAAAAAAAAGATCACGGTGATAGTGGCAATGGGTGCCTATTTTCTCCGATGATGTCCCCATCAACTGGGTCTGGGTGGATAATCTCGCATTCAATATCAGTTCCATCCTCTATAAGCAGGTCTGTGTCTCTTCCCCTTCCGTGCATCCACTTATTTTTTAGAGAAAAGTATGTTTTTAGTCCCTCAAGTTTCCAAAAAATACAGACTTGGTCCCTCAAGATTTTTTGGTATACATTTGGTCCCTCAAGTCTCAAAACCGGGTAAGTTTGGTCCTAAACCAGATTTTGACCCCACTGACCGGATTTGACTGGGTCAAACCTGCCAGATGAACAGTAAATGGACATTAAATTGCGAAAAGAATTAAAAACAGTTCAAAAAAATCTGAAATTTTTTCTGTTAAAATATGCATACATGCGCAAGGTGCGATCAAAATTTCTTGATCTTTCGGCACTCGAGGAGATCGTAGCAAAAAAAATATCTACGTCCGATGAACAGTAAATTCGAAAAAATCAAAAAAATCCCAAAAAATCAGAAAAAATCCCAAAAAAATCAGAAAAAAAATTGGTCACACCTTGCGCATGTAAGCATATCCGACCCCAAAAAAATTTCAGAATTTTTTTTAAATTCGAAGTTACTATTCATCGGACAAATATTTTTGTTTTTTTTTGTCACGATCTCCTCAAGTGTCAAAAGACCACAAAAATTTGGTCGGACCTTGCACATGTAAGCATATTGGACCGCAAAAAAGTTCGGTTTTTTTTTTAAAAAATCGAGTTTACAGTTCATCTGGCGGGTTTGACCCGGTCAAACCCGGTCAACGGGGTCAAAATCTGGTTTAGAACCAAACTTACCCGGTTTTGAGACTTGAGGGACCAAATGTATACCAAAAAATCTTTAGGGATCAAGTCTGTACATTTTGGGAACTTGAGGGACTAAAAACATACTTTTCTCTATTTTTTATGGATTCGCCTACTTGATCTGGACTCCATGTTGGTGGAAGGGGAGATGAGAGGATGACCACCAGAGGATCACAGGATTGGACGGCAGAGTCAAACTAGGAGAAAGAAAGCAGAGGCTTGAAATCTATTCTTCCTCGAGGAACAGCGCCCCTTGCAGGACCTGGACCTTGACGGGCTCCGCTCACGGCAACTTATCAGTTTGCCGACTGCAGTCCGGTTGAACCAGCGTCCAGGGCATTGCTACCGTCAAGATAGCCTCTGCGCTGCTTTTGTACACCCACAATAGCCATGTCTTCCCCTAGACCTGTGAGGAGGAGCAAGCAGGAGGACAAGGCATGCCTCTATCATGTACTTTTCACTTTACAAAATCGAAAGTAGAATACCGTGCAAAGTTAGCTCTACCTTTTGATGTTTCTGGTTTCCACCATTTGAGTGTTGCTTTTATAATGTGAAGTTACCAATCGTTCTCCATATATGTAGTTGGGGAGTTCTACAACAGGAAATATACATGTTATTCTGTATTTGATTCGCGCATAAATATTCAGAGATAGTTCAGTACTTCATTCAGGAGTTCAGGTGAAGCTGAACCAAAAGTACTTTAGCATGTTTCTTTCTAACTTTATTCTTTTTTTTTTGCCCTTTTTCTATGCATAACAATTATTTGTAAATCTACAAAAAAATGTAGGGAGAATCCTACAGGTTTGGTCGAAGAAAAAAACATGTGTCTTAATGTTCTTGTCATTAGTCTCCAACTTGCATATTCTACTGACATTTAAAATTCTTGCATAATTGTGGAGTTTACTGATGTTAATATGTAGACTCTCTCTTTTTCGCCTTTCCTATTTTCGAGGTCAGTTTGGAGGCTAAAGTGATTACATCTCAAGGACTTCAAGAACACTCGCCCAGGAAGCTATCTTATTTTCACCCTTTAATGTGGAGTTGTACTCACATTAAAACTTCTTGCAAGATTTGTCATGTGTACTGTCTCCGGAAATGCATTAACTGATGCAACTTCCTAATTGTTGGAAGATCAAGAAATACATATCCGAGGTGATCTTAGCAAGCTCTTGAAAAGTAAAAGAAAAACTTATTCATATTCAAATGTCTAACCGAAATTTAAAGTTTGCATTGTGGCTGATTTGGTATGTAGTTTATCTATGCATCTCAATGTGAACTGTTTATGCCCTAAAACTCAACCATACCATGTGTAATTGGTGATTGTGTTAGCATGCATAGCAATTTCTTAATGATTGTTATCGATGATTAGTATGTATGCATAGCAAAATTGAGTATAATGACGTTGACCATCCGTCAGGTTAAAGGCTCACTGATTTTTTTATTATGAGAAAATGAGTTAGTAATCTGAAGGAATTTGCGCTACTGTACTACTCCTTAACGAGTACTCCCTCCGTCCGAAAATACTTGTCATCAAAATGAATAAAAAATGATGTATCTAGAATTAAAATACGTCTACATACATCTCCTTTTATCCATTTTGATGACAAGTATTTTCGGACGGAGGGAGTATTTAAGAAGTATGAAAATAATGATACAAGTATAAGGAGTATAATGTAGGAAATGATACGAGCGGGATAGTACTTGTCTTCTTTGGTGATGGACAATAAAAAAGGGCACCTGTATAAATAAAACGCCTTAACCAAGATTCTGTGTTGTGCCTTTTATAGAGTATACTGTAATGCGATTCTCTATATTATTGGAGATGTGCAAATATGTGTATAATTGTATGTCACATGTTTCTAATTGTACGCCACATTCATCATGTTCTAAGCACCAATCATGCAATGCTTGATGCTTAAAGTAGAAAATACAAAGTCCTCTATCAAGCCAACATGATTTGTGCAATAAAATGTTTACTTTTGAGTTAAGGTACACTTTTGTACTGCTAGCCAGATTTAATTTGGAGTTTGTCATTCTATAAATTAGAAAAGTGAATTTAATTGTCAAATATTTCTTTTCTGATTGTCATGACCATTACTAGCAAGTATATATGTCGGTCCATGGAAATTTAACTTCCATGTTTCATGCTTTTATATATTTACATAATTCCTACCATTTTCAATGCCGAAATGACGGCGCGGCAAGTAGCGCTATCATGATCTAGTTTGTGATATAAAAGAAGTACTCTATGATCTTTAGAGATCTAACTCGTAATGAATTTCATTCTGACACATCGTATATACAATCTCAACACCAATCAGGGGCCTATTTACTGGCTGATTATTTGTGCTATAAAAGTAGTACTCTGATCTTCAGAGTTCTAACTCTGTAAGATTCATAAGCATTTGATCAGTAAGACTTGACCTTGCTAAACTAAAACATCCAAACGACGGAAGACTATTCTCAATGACTATTCTCAACAAGGAACTTCAGAAGGTCGAATTGCTTCGTTGGCGACCCGCCCACCCCTAGGGTTTCCTCGCCGCCGCCGCCAGCTCCCCCGTGCGGGGCCGCCGCCACGGCCGAAGCCCGTCGCCGCTGCTAGCCGCAGTCCGCTCCCCTACCCCTCCCCCCTCCCTTCCCCGTACCCCCGCGTCGCACTAGTAGAAAACAGGGCTTTCGTTCGGGTCTGGCCAGCCCATTAGTCCCGGTTCAGTCAAGAACCGGGACACATGGGGGGATCCGTCCCGGTTCGTGATCTCAGGGGGCCGGCCGGGGCCTCGTGGGCATTGGTCCCGATTCGTATGGATCCATTTGTCCCGGTTCCTGGCACAAACCAAGACAAATGTTCCTTGCTCCTGGCCCAGAACCATTGGTCCCGGTTTGTGGCTTGAACCGGGACAGAATGTTGGGCTTTAGTCCCGGTTTCTACCATGAACCGAGACAAATGAGTTGCCTATATATACCGCATCGCCACAGCAGAGCACTCCACAGTGCTCTGTTTTTTCTGGCTGGCGAGGGGAGGGCATTTGGGTGCTTTAGCTCACCTCCTATGCACATGAGGTGTTCGATGAAATGTCCGAGCCACGCTAGTTAATCTTTCTCCTCTCGAAACTCAACCTCCGAGCTCCATTTTCCCCGAGATTTGTCTAGGTTTAGCGGTCCGTCACGTCCTGTCACCATCTTCACCGCCGTCGATTGCCCGTGCCGATCTCGTCGCCGGCACCACCGTGGCGAGCCTCTTGTTCTTATCTTCTTTCTGAAAGAAAAAAATTCTTACTTGAGATAGATACTTGTCTAATTTTCTTACTTTTATTATTTCTTGTTATTATATATTGTGATGGTTTTGGTATCCGCCCCCGTCGGCCCTCGTCCTGTCTATGATTCGGATGTGGTATATATTATCTTTTGATAACTATTTGGTTCATTTATTGTTTATGACAATTATGCCGACCAACATGACATAGATTTTGTTTATCTAGGAGGTGGTTGAACCGGAAATTACAACTGACCCTATTGTCGAGAGGTTAAATTTAGTTGAAGAAGAAAACAATTACTTGAAGGAAAAAATAAGAAAAATTGAGGAGGAGAAGATGATATTGGAGTTGCATGTTGCGGATGTCGTCGATGATCACAAGATCAAGATGGATGCAATGCGGTTGAAGATTAGAAAGATTAGAAAATATGCCATTCATACCGAGGCTTGGTATCATTATGCAGTTGGATCAGTTGTTACCTTGGCTGCGATTATGATCGCATTTGTTTTTGCATTTAAATGTTTTACATAATTTCAATGTATGGTTTTATTAGATGCTCTGGAGAGCTATATGCTGCACATGCTATGTGGGTGAAATGATGATACCATGCCAACTTGAAACCTTTTCAGAGTTCATTTCAAATGCTTTTCAATTTCATGGTCTTATAGCTCAAAATAATCAGTAAATGCATGAAAAATAATTAATGAAGTCAGAAAGGGTTGAAAATTGATGATGTGGCTTTGAATGGTGCATTTTGAACACAGAAAAACTATGGAGTTCAAATAAGTTCAAAAAAATGAAATGCCTTTGTAATAGACGAGTTTCCATATGAAACCCTGATACTTCGAAAGAGATTGTCCGTTTTGTACACGAAGTGCATCCAGTTTTTGTTGTACCCTCTCTACTTTCTTGCACATGCTACATGGGTGAAATGATGATACCATGCCAAATTGAAACATTTTCCGAGTTCATTTCAAAGGCTTTTCAATTTCATGGTATTATAGCTCAAAATAATCAGTAAATGCATGAAAATTAACAAATGAAGTCAGAAAGTGTTGAAAATTGATGATGTGGCTTTGAATGGTGCATTTTGAACACAGAAAAACTATGAAGTTCAAATAAGTTCAAAAAATGAAATCCTTTTGTAGCAGACGAGTTTCCGTATGAAACCCTGATACTTCGAAAGAGATTGTCTGTTTTGTACACGAAGTGCATCCAGTTTTTGCCGTAACCCTCTCTACTTTCTTGCACATGCTATATGGTGAAATGATGATACCATGCCAACTTGAAACCTTTTCGGAGTTCATTTCAAATGCTTTTCAATTTCATGGTCTTATAGCTCAAAATAATCAGTAAATGCATGAAAAATAAAAATGAAGTCAGAAGGGATTGAAAATTGATGATGTGGCTTTGAATGGTGCATTTTGAACGCAGAAAAACTATAGAGTTCAAATAAGTTCAAAAAACTGAAATCCCTTTGTAACAGACGAGTTTCCATATGAAACTCTGATACTTCGAAAGAGATTGTTCGTTTTATACACAAAGTGCATCCAGTTTTTGCCGTAACCCTCTCTACTTTCTTGCACATTCTATATGGGTGAAATGATGATACCATGCCAACTTGAAACCTTTTCAGAGTTCATTTCAAATGTTTTTCAATTTCATGGTCTTATAGCTCAAAATAATTACTAAATGCATGAAAAATAACAAATGAAGTCAAAAAGGGTTGAAAATTGATGATGTGGCTTTGAATGGTGCATTTTGAACACAGGAAAACTATGGAGTTCAAATAAGTTCAAAAAAATGAAATCCCTTTGTAACAGACAAGTTTCTGTATGAAACCCTGATAACAAAAATGAAATCCCTTTGTAACAGACGAGTTTCCGTATGAAATCCCTTTGTTTGAGAGTTCATAAATAACTTTTTTGTTACAAACTTTAATAGCAAAAAGAATTATCATAAAATAAAATAAATAAGTAATTTGAAACAAAATAATATAAACGTTAATAAAATATATAAGCAGAAACAAAGTAAAGTAAAGTAAAATAAACTTTAATAACATAAATAAAATTTATTAAACTAAAATTATCAAAGTATTTTATGTTCAAAATCATTAAAAACAAAAAGAATTTTCATAAAGAACTTTTTTTGTTAGAAACTTTAATAGCAAAAAGAATTATCATAAAATAAAATAAATAAGTAATTATAAACAAAATAAAATAAAATAAATAAGTATTTTGTTGTAAGTCAAAACAAAACAAAATAAATAAAGCAAAAAAGAAAACAAAAAAATGGGAAAAAATAAAAAAATTGCCACCTACTGGGCCACAACGGCCTGAATACGACTAGAAATCCATCCATGGGCCAGTATTCAGGCCCGTAGAAGGTCACGCAGGCCCACAGGCATAGCACTGTCAGTTTAGGCCCATAGGCCTGAAGTTCAGAGGAGTTCGAGAGGGAAGAGGCAACGGGGCTTATAAACAGGTGTCGGGCACTTCCAACTAGCAAGGTGGGACTAAACTCCCACCATCTCCCCGCTGTGCGAGGCCACTAGTCCCGGTTGGTGGCACCAACCGGGACTAAAGGGTGGCTTTGGTCCCGGTTGGTGGCACCAACCGGTACCAGTGCCACCCTTTAGTCTCGGTTGGTGCCACCAACCGGTACCAAAGCCACCCTTTAGTCCCGGTTGGTGCCAACAACCGGGACCAAAGGCCTCTGCTTCCCGCCCTTTGGGATGCTGAAAATGCCATTGTGCAAGGCCTTTGGTCCTGGTTGGTGGCACCAACCGGGACTAAAGGGTGCATTGGAACCGGTTGGTGCCACGAACCGGTACCAATGACCTGGGTATATAAGTAGCACTTCTGAAAATTTTCTTCTAGTTCGTCTTCCCCGCCCGACGTCCCAGCGCTGGTCCTCGTCGCCGTCGCCGTCGTCGCCTCTGCCCCGCACCCGAGCCCCTGCCCATGGACCGCCCCAGCGCACCGGGCCCCTCGCCGCCCCTGCCTCCGATGCCGTCGCGGCGCCGTCCCTGCCTCTGACGCCGTCGTCGCGCTGTCCTTGCCCTCGACCACGTCGTCGCCGCACCGGTCCCTGCCCCGCGCCCGAGCCCTTGCCCGCGGCCCGCCTCCACGCGCTGGCGCCCTCGCCGCCCTCGCCGTCGCCATCACCAGCCGCCCCGCTGTGAGCAGCGCGCCGCGTCGCCCCTGCTCTGTTATTTTTTAGTTTTTACTCCCTCCGTTCCTCAATATAAGGTGTATTATTTTTCCAAAAAGTCAAACTTCTCTAAGTTTGACCAAGTTTATAGACAAAAATATCAATATCTAAAATACCAAATCATTATCACTAGATTCATCATGGACTATATTTTCACATTTTATATATTTAGTATCATAAATCTTTATATATTTTGCTGTAAAGTTGGTCAAATATAGACAACAGTTGACTTTTTGAAAAACTAATACACCTTATATTTAGGAACGGAAGGAGTATTAGATTAATTTTGTGTTCATATATACATAATGTATATGTGAATGTATGTGGCTATATGCATATATGTAGATGTTCATAATGTATTAATTTTTTTTGTTCTTATATGAACTTTAGATTTTTTTACATGTTTTTAGATTTTCATATATGTATGTATGTATTTTTTAGATATATGTATTTTTTTATGTATGTTCATATATGTATGTATGTATTTTTTACATGTTTTTTTATGTATATATGTATTTTTTCAATTGTAATGATATTTTAAAGTATACATATATGCAAGTTAGATTTTTAGAAAAGTTTTATCTATATATGTTCTCTGATTTAGTACATTTTAGGTTAGTTTAATTGTTAGAAAAAAATTATATATCTATCTAGGAAAGGAAGAAGAAGAAAAAGAATGAGAGGAAAAAGGGAAATAAGAAGAGGAAGAAAGGAGAAGAAGAGGAGAGGAAGAAGAGGAGAAATAAATAAGAAGAGGAAAAAAGAAGAAAAAGAAGAGGAGAAGAAGAAAGGAATAGAGGAGAAGAAGAGAAAATAGAATATTTTCTATTTTTTCTTGTTCTTCTCTATTCCTTTCTTCATCTCCTTTTTTTCTTCTTTTGTATCTTCGATCTTCTCTTCTATTCCTTTCTTCTTCTTCTCCTCTTTTTGTTTCTTCTTTTGTCTTCTTATTTTTTTATCGGGTATGTCATTGTCGATATACCCCCTCCCGATAACTTCAACACGAGGGGGGGAGTCGATATACCCCCTCCCTGATAACATTATTTTCCCATGTATGTATGTCGTCGTTGTCAATATAACCCCCTCCCGGATAACTTCAACATGAGGGGTGGTTGATATATATACCCCATCTCGACCGTGATAACTTATATCATGGGAGCACCCCACCCACCCCCCTCCGCCCACCCCCGGCCCTCTCGCTCGACCAAAACTCTTGAGGACACCCAAACCCTAGAAAAAACGATGCCGGTGTCCTACCCCCTCCCGCCGCACCCCTACCCGACAAACTCTCTCGAGGCCACCCAAATTTACCAGGTTAAAAGAGCGTTGTCGTCGAGGCCACCCCAAACCCTTGAAGCGTTGTCAAGGCCACCCCAAACCCTTGAAGCGTTGCCGAGGCCACCCCAAACCGTAGAGAAGCAGCGTCGAGGCCACTAATATGATTCCTTATTGTGATTAGCTAGCTAGTTATATGTTTGCCACTAATATATCCATCTATCATGTTTGAATAACAATTGCCATGTTGTAAATATTTGCAGAAACTATGGAGCACCCCGAGACGAAGCAACAGAAGCGATGTTGGGGGACATAATCGCAAAAGGAAGTGATGTCGTCTTGTCGTTTCTCAACGACACCGATGGTCTGGAAGGACAGGGTGAGGAAGAAGGCTATGATTATGATTGCTCCGGTGACCCATTAATGCCGGTACAATAAGGATGGCTCCGGTAACCCAATGTCGGTACAAGAAGGAGACCGTGATGACGACTCTGGTGACCGAACCGAGTCCGGCAAGGTATATATATTAGTTAAGCCTGTGCTGACTAGCTAAATGATGCATTCATTGTTTTCATATGTAAACATATTAATTAACTCTCGTCTTTCTTATTTTTTCTAGCCCTCCGGATCGAGCACAACTTTGGTAAAGAGACGAGGCCCAAAGAAAAAGTTGCGCTCGGATGAAAGGTTTGGGATCACAGCAATCGCGCGTGATGGCAAGCCGATTGAACCGTAACGGACAAAGGAAGCATTTGCTTATCAGTGCGGGGTTCTTGTTAAGGACAAGATCCCGATTAGTATCCACCAATGGCTAAAGCCTAAGAATGAAGACCCTGAGGTGTCTTATGTCTCCGATATGCAGAAAGAAGATCTTTGGACAATGCTTAAGGCAAATTTCACCCTACCGCCAGAGGAGGATCCGGAGAAGCCAGTTAAAGAGCAATTGATCAAGTCTCATGCTCTTAAGAAGATGGCAGAACTATTCAGGAGGTGGAAGAATGAGCTGAAAACGTTTATCAACAAAGAAATTACACCAGAATCCATCGGCCGGTTTGAGAAGATTAGAGATCACTGGCCCGCATTTGTGGCCCACAAAACATCGGACAAGAGTAAGAAGATGTGAACGACAAACAAGAAAAATGCTATGAAGAAGAAGTGTCACCATGATGTCTACTACACAACCTTCTTCTTGTAGACGTTGTTGGGCCTCCAAGTGCAGAGGTTTGTAGGACAGTAGCAAATTTCCCTCAAGTGGATGACCTAAGGTTGATCAATCCGTGGGAGGCATAGGATGAAGATGGTCTCTCTAAAACAACCATGCAACCAAATAACAAAGAGTCTCTTGTGTCCCCAACACACCCAATACAATGGTAAATTGTATAGGTGCACTAGTTCGGTGAAGAGATGGTGATACAAGTGCAATATGGATGGTAGATATAGGTTTTTGTAATCTGAAAATATAAAAACAGCAAGGTAACTAATGATAAAAGTGAGCGTAAACGGTATTGCAATGGTAGGAAGCAAGGCCTAAGGTTCATACTTTCAGTAGTGCAAGTTCTCTCAACAATAATAACATAACTGGATCATATAAATATCCCTCAACATGCAACAAAGAGTCACTCCAAAGCCACTAATAGCGGAGAACAAACGAAGAGATTATGGTAGGGTACGAAACCACCTCAAAGTTATCCTTTTTGATCTATCTATTCAAGAATCCGTAGTAAAATAACAATGAAGTTATTCTTTCCGTTCGATCTATCATAGAGTTCATACTAGAATAACACCTTAAGACACATATCAACCAAAACCCAAATGTCACCTAGATACTCCATTGTCACCTCAAGTATCCATGGGCATGATTATACGATATGCATCACACAATCTCAGATTCATCTATTCAACCAACACAAAGTACTTCAAAGAGTGCCCCAAAGTTTCTACCGGAGAGTCAAGACGAAAACGTGTGCCAACCCCTATGCATAAGTTCACAAGGTCAGTGAACTCGCAAGTTGATCACCAAAACATACATCAAGTGAATCACGTGATATCCCATTGTCACCACAAATAAGCACATGCAAGACATACATGAAGTGTTCTCACATCCTTAAAGACTCAATCAGATAAGATAACTTCAAAGGGAAAACTCAATCCATTACAAGAGAGTAGAGGGGGCGAAACATCATAAGATCCAACTATAATAGCAAAGCTCGCGATACTTCAAGATCGTGCCAAATCAAGAACACGAGAGAGAGAGAGAGATCAAACGCATAGCTACTGGTACATATCCTCGGCCCTGAGGGTGAACTACTCCCTCCTCATCATGGACAGTGGCGGGATGATGAAGATGGCCACCGGTGAGGGATCCCCCCTCCGGCAGGGTGCCGGAACAGGGTCCCGATTGGGTTTTGGTGGCTACAGAGGCTTGCGGCGGCGGAACTGCCGATCTATTGTGTTCTTCAAAGGATTTAGGGTATGTGGACTTATATAGGTGAAAGAAGTCGGTCAGGGGAGCCACGAGGGGCCCACGAGAGTGGAGGGCGCGCCCAGAGGGGGTGGGCGCGCCCCCCTGCCTCGTGGCTTCCTTGTTGCTTCCCTTACGTGCACTCCAAGTCCCCTGGATTGCTTCTGTTCCAAAAATAACTTTCTTGAAGGTTTCGTTCCATTTGGACTCGGTTTGATATTCCTTTTCTTTGAAACACGGAAATAGGCAAGAAAACAGCAATATGGGCTGGGCCTCCGGTTAGTAGGTTAGTCCCAAAAAATGATATAAAAGTGTAGAGTAAAGCTCATAAACATCCAAAACAGGTAATATAATAGCATGGAACAATCAAAATTATAGATACGTTGGAGACGTATCACACCATCGCACGAGGTCAGGTGGCTATCTCAAAGCCCGACCGTTGTGGGCCAAGGCTGAGAATGACCTGATTGATAAAGGGGTCGAACCAGAGACATTGAACAGGCCAGACCGTTGCCGGACTTGGTTCTTCGGGGTTGGCGGAACCTTGGACCCTGTATCAGGGAAGTGCGTTTGGACGGACGAGCAACTGCAAATACTCGTCACGAGGCTTCAGGAGTATATCGAGGCAGTGCAGCAAGGGAAGTTCGTTCCAGACAGAGAGAAGGACGAGCTCACAATGGCCCTCGGGAATCCTGAGCACCCTGGACGGACACGAGGCATGCCAGGCTCCGTTTCGTGGAAGGATGGGTTTCTGGACGCAGGGGGTCACAAATGCCAGGAGAGGAGGAAGAAAGTGGAGCATAGCCAAGAGCAGGTGCTGCACACAAGGGTACAAGCGATAGAGGAACGAGAAGCAAATCGCAGCAAACGACCTGCCGAAGCTTCCCCTGAAGCTACCCCGCCATCTCAGTGGAGAAGCAGCGTGGCTTCCACCGAGCAGCTTCACCTGGAGCCTGTCTTCACGACTCCTGCTAGCTACCCCGTGGATGCTATCACGGAGTCTCAACATTGCCACCTTATGATGCAATGGATGAAACTGAAAGTCAAGACGGCTGTTGGCTCTATTTTACCTACTAAACCTGGCGTAACCTACCACTGCCAGCCGATTCCAAAAGTATCTTCTACGGTGATGGTGGATGAAATAACGGACGGATTTGAGGACCTCGAGCTTGACCACCCTACGGGTGAAGGGGAGATTCGGTTGGGTTCTTCTCTGAAGACTCCCTGCCTATGGCGGAAGGAGCTCATCAACCTTCCGAACTGAACGCCTCTGTCTCCTCCTCCTCCGTCGGCGAGTCAGGGCACTCCGCCTCCTCCTCCGGTGAGTGATCAGGGCACTCAGCCTCCTTCTCCGGCGTGTGGCGGCACTCCTCCTCCTTCTCCGCCTGCACCGGCGCGCCCGAGCAGCCAGCCTCCTCCTTCTCCACCTCGTCAACAAGGGCGGAAGAGACCCACCGCCGCTTCGGCTGCTCCGGCGCGTCGTCCTTCTCCTCCACCTCATAAGAAAGGAAAGACAGCCGCAGCCGCTCCATCTGCTCCGGCGTCTAGCAGTACAGCCAGAGGCAGGAGGCAATACAGATACGGTCCTTATCTAAAGACTCCAGAGAAGTTACCATACGAGAGGAGCCAGGAGGAAAACACGAAGATCGTGCAAGCCGAAGTGAACAACTTCTTTGAAGGGGTGAAAGCAAACAAACATCCACCTCCGGAGGAGAAGATAGATCCCGTAAAAGCGAAGCGTACTATGGCTGCCCTGAAGAAACCACCAAAGTCTCCGGCGAAAGGAAACTATGAGCGCATTATTAAAAAGTCATTTATCGAAGCGGAGCGGTCGGGAAGTACTGTCAGTGATCAAAGGTTAGCAGAACGACGAGCTGGGAAAAAATTGCCCAGCTCGGCGAACAAGCGAACCAATCATTCCCCCCGCTCCAGGTGTCTAGCATCGTCGCTAATGATTACCTGCCCGACGATGTACATTATGGTTTCTTGGAGGTGGATGAACACAAATACGAGTACGGGAAGCCTCTCGTCAAAGATGAAAGATCTCTAACAACGATGATGCGAAGATTCCATGATTGGTACATGAAAACTTGCAGAGGGTCTGAGGGGAGGAATATTTTGAGGCTGAGAGTTAGAGAGGAGCATGACCTCGTTGGAATTGAACTGTTGAATGTTCCATTTGAGGAGTTCTTCGCGTTTTTCAATCAAAAGGCCATCGATAAATTAACGGTCACTTGCTACTGTCTATAAGTACTACTTCTGTCATTAAGTCTCTATATATAGGTCAGCTCTTTCATTGCATGTATTTTTAATTATCCTCACTATATTATGCAAATTGAAGATCGCCGAATTGAAGAAAAGACAAATCGGTGATATTGGGTTCATTAACACAAATCTCATAGATGCATATATGATTAAATTTCATGACAGAGATACCGACACCAAGCTGCTACAATCGTTTGCATTAAATCAAAACAAAGCTATAATACTCTTTCGTTACAACTTCAAGTGAGTGTTACTATCTTGTGCATATTTGGTTTCCCTTATTAGTCGAGGTTATAGTAATGTAATTGATCAGTTATGCATGTGTGCGCAGCTTCCACTATATTCTCCTACATATTAAGCTTGAGCAGGGACTAGTAGCCGTATTAGACTCGAGACAAAAAGATCCCAAGGAATATGCGGACATGACTGAAATTCTAGAGAAGTGGAGTATGCGGACATGACTGAAATTCTAGAGAAGTAAGTTAAATCGAAAATTATCGCACCATATCGGCAACTTCAATTTGTTCATTTCCTGATATCAAGTAATTGTTTTCTTTGTCTTGCGGGGTTTGGAAAAAATTCACCTCAAAAACTTCGGGACTGCCGAAGAAGCTGCAATTTGAACACCCAAAAGTAAGTATTATAGTAGCATGTTCCGCACATCTCCTAGTGATTCAAGCGCTAGTTTAATCAATACCATTTAGCATGATTACTTATCAGTTTGATTGACCTCTATTTGTTGTAAACTGGTTGTGGCAGGAATCCGAGAATAATTACTGTGTATACTACATTTGCGAGTCCATCCGCCACACGACCTGTGAGCGGGGCTACTCTTACAAACAATATGAAGTGCGTGAATAATAATATTCACAATTTTATTTTATTACCATCATTTGTGTTGAGGTTCATTTATTCATACATATGTATTGACCCCCTTCTTCAAATTAGATATTTCGGATGCGGGATGAACTTCTACCACCAGATTGTATGCGAGCAATTCAAGAGGAATTGGCGTCATTCTTTCTTGACCACGTGATCGATAAAGACGGAGAATACCGTGTGGACCCTGAGTTCATATATAATTAGGAGATTATATTGTAAGAGATAATTATACTGTATATATGTAGAACTTGTTGTTCGACCAATCTCTCAGAGAAGGAGAGGTGGTCGATATCACTTCTCTCTGTATGCATATGTTCATGATGATCTTTTGTTTCCTTCATTTGCTTACTAGCTAGCGTGTCTAGTCCTCTCTATACGTATAGTACGTAGCATCGACCAAGCACGGAGATAAGAGAGGACGCTTATCTCTATTAATTAGCTAGCTAACACAATATATGAAACACCTAAATTAACCCCCCAAAGCCTCCTACCCCCCCTTCAAAAAAACAAAAAACCCAGCCCCTGAAATGCTGACGTGTGGATGCCTATTGGTCCCGGTTGACCAAAGCGCCTCTTGCCTGGGCTCACTACACCGGCCACGTGGAGGCCCATCTATCCTGGTTTATGTAAGAACCGGGACTAAAGGCCTAGGGCATTAGTAACGACACTTTAGTCCCGGTTTGAAAACCGGGACAAATGTCCCTTACGAACCGGGACAATAGGCCCTTTTTCTACTAGTGACGCCTCCCCGAGCGAGGCGACCGGGGGCCTCTCCGCCGCTCCTCCCCCGCCCCTGCCTCCTCCCGCCGCCGCCAGCGAGCGCCGCCGGGCCTCGGCAGCGTGGTGCTGGCGGCGGTGGGCCTGCCCTTCCCCGCACACGGCTCCCTCCTGCTCGGACGGTGGTGGTTGGCGGCGGTGCTCCTCGGCCAACATCAGTGCGGCCCGGCGGTGGTGGTGCCGCGGGCCCGGTGGCTCTCGACGCGGTGGTGCGGCCGTTGGCCGTGGGGCGGTGCGGTGGTGCTGTGGCTGGCGGCGCCTGTCCAGCCCAGATCTGGGCCCATTTGGGCCCATCTGGGTTGGGGCTGGCAGGTGGCTTGGTGCTTGGCGGCGACGTTCCTTGGTGGTGGAGTGGTGGCGCTGGTACCGGGGGAAACCGTAGAACTTGTTCGGGCAACAGAGGCGGCATCGTCGCATTCCTTCTTGAAGGTGTTACTTGAGGCGCGGCGCTTCGGGATGCTGGGAGCGTGGTGGTACTTCTTCGAAGGGTACAGCGGTTGCCGGACTTCCTTTCTTCTTTGATCTGCCGGTGACTGCATTTATTTCTCTTTCTTCTTGTTGTTTTCTATTGGGCTTATCTGTGTTGTGGCCCCAGCGAGCTGGATGTATCGGGTGTTTGCTTTATAATATAAAGCGGGGGGAAACCCTTTATCGTAACAAGGAACTTCAAAAAATTTCTTTAGGTTACTATAGTATTTTCTAATCAATTGACACCTACATTTTCCTTAAAAAAGATTGGTGGTAGTTCATTTTACCTTCTCTTGGTTTTCTATTGTTGTGTTTATTGACCGTTCAATTATATTGTGGCTAATTGGTTTTCTTGTTTCAATATTTGGTCAATTGTCACTAGTGCAGAACCGGCCTTTAGTGCCGGTTCGTAACGGCTTTAGTGCCGGTTCGGCAATCAGCACTAAAGAGTGGGGACTAAAGTGTCACCACGTGGCACGAGCCAGGCCCGGGTGCGTGTAGGACATTAGTACCGGTTGGTAACACCAACCGGTACTAAATGTTTGGGGGGGGGGGGGGGTTGGCTTTATTTTCCATTTAATTCTTTTTTGTTTGCTGGTATTTCACGATACTACAAATTGTACACGTTATGCATATATATAAATAGATTTTCTCGTACTTAGAACCGCATATATATATAAATATATATCATCGAATGTCTCACAACCAACACCATTAATTATTCACACATGCACATGTATATACATATACAATTTCTCCTACATGTTGCCTTGGCGCCTTCGGAGCACGATGACAAGTGGTTCATGGGGCGGTAGCGGGTAATAGTATTCTCCTTTGGGATCTATGACCTGGTCGAGCAAAAATCCGGCTATTTCCTCTTAAAGTGCTAGTATGCGGTCCGCTGGTAGGAGCTTATCCCGCACCTCTCTAAACTATTAAGAAGGAGATCAATATGCATGTGTATTAGTTGTGTGACTAGATATCGATAATGGTGTGAATAGTGTTCTGACAAACGTACCTAGTCTTGTCTTTGAGATCTGCTCCTTTCGGACGCCATCATGTGAATGTTCTCGCAAACGTAGAATGCACACAGATCATTCCCATGCACCTGCTTCAGGGCCTTTACGAGAATGAAATTGAATCAGATAATGATTAATCAAGCATGATAATTAATTAATGGTATTGAAACAAGAATTAAAAAGATGGTAGCTAGCTAGTACTACTTAATTACTTACCATTGGTCGATACCAAAACAACTTTTTTGCCCATTTACCTGGAGTCACCTTGATGAACTTTGCCCAAGCCCTGCCCGCCGGCAAAGAAAATTAATAAAGGGGTTATTAAATAGTTCATATCAGGAAATGACGAACTAATAATAGGCCGAGATATAGTTAATAATGATTGAAATTACCTGTTGACTATCCCCTTCACGATGGTGTAGCCTTTATCTTCTTTAAGTAGTGAGTCCAGTACTTCAACTGTTCCTTTGTCAACTTTAATGACTAACAAGATCCAGTGGAAACTGCATGCGCACACGTTTACATGTCTTAATTAAGTGGGCATGTGCATAAAATTAATCAACTACCATAAACCGTATACACTTAATTATTAACATCTAGCTAGCTAGTAAGCAAAAACAGAATTTGTAGTACAAGACAATGTGACTCACAGGAAGTTGTAAGGAAGTAGTATATCTTCATTGGTATTGAGGCGCTTGAAGAACTCTAGCATGCTTTCCTCTAAACTTTCTCGATAAGTTGGAAGATTCCATGTGTACTCATTAATGGTATTTGGGTCAATGAACCCAGTGTCGTAGCGTCCAGCTTTTTTCATTACATACATCTTCATCCTGCATATAATACCACAGAAAAAATATAGTGAGGACAATTACATGTAATGATTGATAAAAATGATCACTACATAGCTAGCTTGAGACTTAAATTATAGAAAGAAATCACTTACAGACAATAGCAACTGACGATAGACTTGTCGAGTGCGTCTTGATTGTATAACTGAAATAGTTCTGAATACTCAACAGACAGAGCTTTCTCATGGAAATAATGCTCATGCTTGACATTCACCATGAGGGACTCTCGATTGCAAATCTTGGTAATGTTCATGTACCATTGATGCAATTCATACATTCTCGTTGGGAGGTTCTTGACCTTGTCTGGCTCGATCAAAGGTTGGCCCCGGACATATTTCCATTTTATTTCCTCCTCTCTAAGCCGAGGCATGGGCTCGATTTCGAGGAGTTGTCCAATAGTGATCTTGAGCATTTCAGCATGCATTATATGCTCATCAGTTATTACCACATCGCCCAGCTGGGGAACGTTAACGGTTTGCCCACAATAATATTGGGCATGCGTACTTTCATGTGTTGTTGGCACAACAAGCAGGGGGATCGATTACGCCGCCTGTTCTCCCAGCTGGGGAATGGTTTTCCCGCATTTTTTGCCAGCTGCTTGTTGGCTCGAGCTCGAGCTCGCTTTCTTTTGTAGCCGTGCTCGATGTAGCTTCCTGATTTGGCGCTCATATTCTGAGTCAATAGGCTTGGGAGCTGGTGCTCTAGCCATACGAATGAAGTGGTCAATCGTTTTCTCAGGCACTTTCTCCCTTGGCGGCGGTGCCGGTTTCGGTCCAAAATGGGCGTCCACTTGGGCCTGCACTATGGCTGCGTTTTGCTCCTCGGTCATTTCGTAAGGCCTCTGAGGAAGAGGAGCGAGGCTTGGACCATATTTATATCGCTTGTCTCCGCCTGTACTTCCTATACTACCTCGACTCGTACCGCTACGCACCATAGCTGCGGCATGTCTCTCCGCAATTGCTGACACGGTGGAGACAGCTGACGTGGCTGACACTATGCCGGACTTGAAGCAGGAGGAGTGGCCTGACGCTGTCTCGGACTTGAAACTGGAGGAGTGGTCTTATGTTGTACCGGACTTGAAGCAGGAGTCTGCTCACGCGTTCGGGGACTTGGAGGAGGTGGCGGACTTCAAGGAGGAGTCTGCTCACGCGTTCGTGGACTTGGAGGAGCGGGAGTCTGCTGACTCTGTGGCGGACTTTGAGGAGGAGTCAGCTCATGCGTTCGTGGACTTGGAGGAGTGGGAGTCTGCTGACTCGGTGGCGGACTTCAAGGAGGAGTCGGCAGACGACGTGGTGTCGGTGGACTTGGAAAGATGATGCAATCCTTTCTCCATAGGATGATACGATGTATGGCCTCTCCCAGTGTGAGCTCGCCGTCACCTCCAGCAATCTCAAGTGCTAGTCTTGAATATGGCTCCACCACTTCATCAACCATGACACAAGCATAGCCCTCTGGAATCGGGATGAAATGGAAGGTTGCTTCGGGGGTAATTGTAAAATCAACGCCGTCCGCGACCTTCGTCGATATGTTCTTCATTTTGGAGTGTAGCTCACAGTTAGTGTTCTCTATGATGTCATCCAGAGGGTATGTATCCAGCTATGTGTCGCCCGGGGCAGAACCAACGCTGCTTCTCGGCATGGATGGGACGGTGCTATCCAATGCTGGACGATCATCCGCTTGTTGTTGCCGCTGCTGAGACCCCCTTTCCTGGCTAAGTGAGTCGATCTGCTGCTGCTGCTGCTGGAATTTGAGTGCCAAGTCCGTGTGCCTTGCTTATAGGCCTTGAAGGCGTTCTGCCTCCTGCTTCCTCTGCTCCTCCTCTAGCTTCCTCTTCTTCTCCTCCTCCATCTTCTTTCTTGCACGGGACCTGTAGTCGTCGTTCCAGTCCAAAAAGCCCTCATATTAGGGAATAACGCCCATGCCTCGTGTTCTTCTCGGGTGTTCAGGATTTCCCAGGGCGCGCGTAAGCTCGTCGTTCTCTCTGTTGGGCGTGAACACTCCCGCTCAAGCTTCTTCTATTGCATGAAGTATCTTTTGTTCGGCTCCTTTTAGACTTGCCTTCTGCGAAACCAGGCCTGTCTTCGGGTCCAACGCCCCCCCATGCGCATACAACCAAGTTCTGCACCTAGGGGGCCAGCTCCTAGTAACCGGAGTGACCCCTGCATCCTCCATCTCTTGCTCAGACTTATCCCACTTAGGCATTCCCACCGCGTAGCCACCTGGACCCAGCCTATGGAACTGCGTCTTTTTTGCGGCATTGGCCTTGTTTTTTATCGACCGTTCCTTAGATATTTCTGAATCCTTGAATTTCACGAAATCGTCCCAGTGTTTTATTTGCTTCTCCAGTGTTCCCGTGAATTCTGGAGTCTTCCTTTCTGCAGCGAGGTAGTTGGCCCATACAGTTTTTTTGTGGGTGTTGAATGCAATTGCCATCTTCTTAAGAGCAGGGCCCTTGACTTTCTCCATATCTGCTTTAGTGAAATAATCTGGTAGGGTGAAATGTTCCATCAGAGATTCCCAAAGGTTTTTTTTTGCTCTGTCGTCGACCCAACTAACACCTGGAGGTTTAGTTTTTGGCTCTTTCCATTCTTGAATGGAGATCGGGAGTAGGTCCTTCACAAGAACTCCGCCCTAAGGAGTCCACTTGTTCGCAATGTTCTTAGGCGTAAGGGGTTCGCCACTAGGTTTGACGGAGTGGATGTTGTACTTTACACCATCCTTCAACTTTTTGCCCGGGCCTCGCTTTGTCCTACTGTCTATAGAAGCAGATTTGCTTGATTCGGAGGGCTGAAAGAAGAAAGATCAATTCATTAATATATTTTCAAATAAAATAAAACATGTGATGATCCAGATGCCTACTTATATAAATATACCTCGCCGGTAGTCTTTGTTATTTGAAGATCAGCATTGTCTGTGTCATCATAAACATTGTCTGTGTCATCATAATCATAATCATAGTTCATGACTTCATCAGCTCGGTCGTCGAGATCGAATATCCTTTCATCACCCTCTCCGGTATTGTTCAGATATTGGGAGCCGTCATCTGCTTCATTCAGATCATCTAGCCTGCGAGGTCTGCGTATGATGTCGAACAATTCCTCTTTTCTCTCTCTGCCAGTATTGTCCGCCATAGCTTTTACTGAACTAACACAGAAGAAATATAAAACAATTTAGTATTCAAATTACAATGCATGGATGCAATCAATAAGGAAAAACTAAATCATATAGTTCATAATATATGCATCGTCTCGATTAATATATAATCTCGAATACATCATCGTCTCGAATAATATATATAATCTCGAATATATCGTCTCGAATATTATATATCAAATACATCACTGGCTAGGTACCTAATAAAGATTGAGTACTACAGAAGAATCTAGGGCGCCACTCGCGGTTCCTGGAGCGCGGGCGGTGGACACCCAAAGAGAAGGAACCATCACAGGATCATATCTCCGGTCATCTGCCCAAAGAACCTCTCAGTGCCAGCCCGGCGGAGCCTAGTCCCGAACATGGGTCCTCTGAAGCATGACATCGTCGCGAACAGGTCGACGGCGAGGATGCGGGCCGGGCATATCATCGAGAACAAATAGTATATGCCCGCAAAAAGTAACATTTTTTAAATGATTGGATTGTGATAAGTAAAATTCTATATGCAAATTCTAACAATTTGACATTAATCTAATTCATCTAACTAAAACTAATTCTAAAATTTCTAACATTTCTGATTATATAACTAACATTTCTATAACATTTCTAATATTTCTATAACTAAAAAATAGAAAAACTCCTAACATTTCTATAAATATTTCTATAACTAAAAAACAGAAAAAATTTATAACATTTCTATATATATAACTAACATTTCTAATATTTCTATAACTAAAAAACAGAAAAATTTCTAACATTTCTATAGATATTTCTATAAATAAAAAACAGAAAAAATTTATATAACTAAAATTTATAACAAAAAAACTAATGTGTGTGTGTGTGTGACATGGCGGTCGGGGCCTGAGCTCACCGGCGAGGCGACGACGGGGCGACGGGACGGAGCGGCGACGACGGGGCGACGAGACGGGGCGGCAACGAAGGGGCGGGGCGCGGGGATGGGGCAGGGCGCGGTGACGGGGACGGCGAGGGACGGGGATGGGGACGACCGGGGACGACGGGGCCGGGGACGGCTGGGGACGACGGGGACAGGGACGACCGTGGACGACGGGGACAGGGACGGCCGTGGCGACGGCGACGGGGGCGGCGACGAGGGGCGGGGACGCGTCGGGTGCGGCGACGGCATTGATCGGGGCAGGCGGCGTGTCGTCGTCGGAGAGGGGAGAAACAGAGGGAAACTGATTTTTTTTTCAAGTGTTGTATATATAGGATGGACCTTTAGTACCGATTGGGGCCACCAACAGGTACTAAAGGTCTGTTTTGGCCAGGCCAAGCGGCGGGAAGCGCCCCCCCTTTAGTATCGGGTCGTGGCACCAACCGGTACTAAAGACCCCCCCCTTTAGTACCGGTTAGTGCCACGACCCAGTACTAAAGGTGTGTGCTGGCGCGGGTTCGTGCGGCAAGTTTAGTCCCACCTCGCTAGCCGAGGGGCATCCGCACTGGTTTATAAGCCCCAGTGCGGTAGCTCTCTCGAGCTCCTCTCCAAAGAAGGCCTACTGGGCCTACCTGTTCTGTGCTGCCCTGTGGGCCTACTAGGCCGTTGCGGGCCTGCATCCTGGCCCAACAAAACGTTGTGTTTCTAGTCGTATGCAGGCCGCTCTGGCCCAGTAAGCGGGCTTTTTTATTTTCTTCAATTTTTTTGCTTTAATTTTTTTGCTTTATTTATTTTTGTTTTATTTATTTTTGAGTTGTTTTTTGCTGTATATAGAGTTTCTTTGTGAATATTTTTGCTTTAGGTTAGTGCCGGTAGTTTTCAAATTTGAATAGTTTAAATTTTGAATTATTTGAAATTTGTGTGAATCCCTAGTTTGTGAATAACTTAACTTTGAAAATATATTTTTCAGTGATTCTTTTTTCTTATGTTTAATATTATTTATGTGTTTTATCATTATATTCAATTTGGTAATTCTTAGGTTATTTAAAAAATGAAATGCCTTTGTAATAGATGAGTTTTCGTCTGAAACCCTGATACTTCGAAAGAGATTGTCCATTTTGTACACGAAGTGCATCCAGTTTTTGTCATAACCCTCTCTACTTTTTTGCACATGCTATGTGGGTGAAATTATGATACCATGCCAACTTTCAACCTTTTCTGAGTTCATTTCAAATGCTTTTCAATTTCAGGGTCATTTAGCTGAAAAAATCAGTAAATGCATGAAAGAATTTGTTTGCACATAAAATTTCTTCGCGTTTCAAATGCCAAAACACATAACTACCCTAACTATTACAGAGATTCCCTCCTGGGTGTGAAACACAGAAGAAAGTGATGATAGTGAAGCCGATCACATCCCAGATCTTTGGGTGTGAAACTTTTTCTTCGCGTGTGTCCCTTTGCACCGTAGCCATGGAAAATCTTCATCATTTAACTGGATGCTCGGGTCAATATTCACTGTGAATAGAGCAATTTCATCAAACTTTTCATAATCTTCTGACATGTTCGTCTTGTCATCCACTCCCAAGATGTTTATTTTCCTTGAAAGATCTATGTGGTACTTTGGCTCGTCGTATGATCCATTCGCTTCCTTATCTTTTCTTTTTCTCGGCCTGGTAGACATGTCTTTCACATAAAAAAACCTGCACCATATCATTGGCTAGGACGAATGGTTCATCTGCATACGCAAGATTGTTGAGATCCACTGTTGTCATTCCGTACTGCGGGTCTTCCGTTACCCCGCCTCGTGTCATATTGACCCATTTGCACTGAAACAAAGGGACCTTCAAACCACCTCCATAGTTAAGTTCCCATATGTCCTCTATGTAACCATAATATGTTTCCTTTCCCGTGTTGGTTGTTGCATAAAAGCAAGTACATGTCATCTCCATAGCGAGTACATGTCATCTTCAATATCGCCAGCATGCATGGCACGTTTCTGCAACCAACCGGCGAAAGTCCTCGTTTGTTCACGTGTAATCCAGTCGTCAGACTTCTCCGGGTGTTTCGAGTGTAGAAAATTCGTGTGTTCCTCCATATACGGAGCCACCAAGGCAGAATTCTATAGAACTGTGTAGTGTGCTTCAGTGAGAGAATGCACGTCCATACATATTATTTGATCCCCTCCTAGCGTGCCTTTTCCATCCAGTCTGCCCTTATGCCACGATTCAGGAACACCAATCGGCTTAAGGTCAGGAATAAAGTCAATACAAAACTCAATGACCTCCTCATTTTCATGGCCCTTCGAGATGCTTCCTTCTGTCCTAGCACGGTTATGAACATATTTCTTCAAGACTCCCATGAACCTCTCAAAGGGGAACATATTGTGTAGAAATACATGATCCAAAACGTTAAACTCTTCGCAAAGGTGAACTAGGATGTGCGTCATGATGTTGAAGAAGGATGGTGGAAACACCAACTCGAAACTGACAAGACATTGCACCAAATCATTCTGTAACCTTGGCATGATTTCTGGATTGATTACCTTCTGAGAGATTGCATTGAGGAATGCACATAGCTTCACAATGGCTAATCGAACGTTTTCCAGTAGAAGCCCCCTCAATACAACCGGAAGCAGTTGCGTCATAATCACGTGGCAGTCATGAGACTTAATGTTCTGGAACTTTTTCTCTGCCATATTTATTATTCCCTTTATATTCGACGAGAAGCCAGACGGTACCTTCATGCTGAGTAGGCATTCAAAGAAGATTTCCTTCTCTTCTTTGGTAAGAGCGTAGCTGGCCTGACCCTGATGTATGTTGTTTTTTCCGTGCATACGTTGCTGGTCCTCCCGTGCCTCTAGTGTATCTTTTGTCTTCCCATACACGCCAAAGAAGCCAAGCAGGGTCACGCAAAGATTCTTCGTCACGTGCATCACGTTGATTGCGGAGTGGACCTCCAGGTCTTTCCAATATGGTAGGTCCCAAAATATAGATTTCTTCTTCCACATGGGTGCACGTCTGTCAGCGTCCTTCGGAACAGGTTGTCCGCCAGGATCCTTTCCAAAGATTATCTTCAAATCCTTGACCATATCATGTACATCAGCACCAGTACGGTGGCGAGGCTTCGTCCGGTGATCCGCCTCACCTTTGAAATGCTTGTCTTTCTTTCTTACGGAATGCCTGCTCGGAAGAAATCAATGATGTCCCAGGTACACATTCTTCCTACAACTCTCCAAATATATACTGTCGGTATCATCCAAACAGCGCGTGCATCCGCGGTAGCCCTTGTTTGTCTGTCCTGAAAGGTTAGTGAGAGCAGGCCAATCATTGATGGTCACGAACAGCAACGCCTTTAGGTCAAATTCTTCCTGTCTGTGCTCATCCCACGCACGTACACCTGTTCCATTCCACAGCTGTAATAGTTCTTCAACTAATGGTCTTAGGTACACATCAATGTCGTTGCCGGGTTGCTTAGGGCCTTGGATGAGCACTGGCGTCATAATGAACTTCCGCTTCATGCACAACCAAGTAGGAAGGTTATACAAACATAGAGTCATAGGACACGTGCTATGGTTGCTGCTCTGCTCCCCAAAAGGATTAATGCCATCTGGGCTTAGACCAAACCATACGTTCCTTGGGTCACCTGCAAACTCCTCCCTGTACTTTCTCTCGATTTTTCTTCACTGCAAACCGCCAGCGGGTACTCTCAACTTTCCGTATTTCTTACGGTCTTATTCGTGCCACCGCATTGCCTTCGCATGCTCTTTGTTTTGGAACAAATGTTTCAACCGTGGTATTATAGGAGCATACCACATCACCTTGGCAGGAATCTTCTTCCTGGGGCGCTTGCCCTCGACATCACCAGGGTCATTACGAATGATCTTATAACACAATGCACCGCATACCGGGCAAGCGTTCAAATCCTCGTACTCATCGCGGTAGAGGATGCAATCATTGGGGCATGCATGTATCTTCTGCACCTCTAACCCTAGAGAGAAGACAGCCTTCTTTGCTTCATACGTACTCTCGGGCAATTCGTTGTCCTTTGGAAGCATATTCTTTATCATTACTAGCAACTTTCCAAATCCCTTGTCAGATACACCATTCTCTGCCTTCCATTGCAGCAATTCCAGTGTGGTGCCCAACTTTTTTTGTCAGCTTCGCAATTCTGGTACAACAATTTCTTGTGATCCTCTAACATGCGCTGCAACTTCTTCCTCTCTAAATCACTTGCGCAGTTTCTCTTTGCATCGGCAATGGCCCGACCTAGATCATCAGCAGGCTCATCTGATGCCTCTTCTTCAGCTTCTTCCTGCATTGCCGGCTCAGCTTCTTCCCCCATTGTTGTATCATCGTATTCAGGGAACCCATGGCCAGGATAGTTGTCGCCGTCCTCTTCTTCTTCATTGTCTTCCATCATAACCCATCTTTCTCCATGCTTGGTCCAAACATTATAGTGGGGCATGAAACCGGACTCAAATAGGTGGACGTGAATGGTTCTTGACGTTGAGTAATTGTGACCATTCTTACAGCCAGCACATGGACAAGGCATAAAACCATCCCCCCGCTTGTTTGCCTCAGCGGCAAGCAGAAAAGTATGCACGCCATTAATGAACCCGGGAGAGCATCGGCCATCATACATCCATTGTCGGCTCATCTTCATTACACAACACCGAATAGACCAATTTAATACAAGTTCATACATAAAGTTCATATACAAAACTTAATTAAATGCAACATACAAATAACTCTCTAGCTAAAGAATTTAAATGCAACAACAAATGTGATCAAGATCGCAACTAAGGTAACAATTGACCCAACAGCATAATGATACCAAGCCACACTATCAATGGCATATTTTCTAATCTTTCTAATCTTCAACCGCATTTTCTCCATCTTGATCTTGTGATCATTGACGACATCGGCAACATGCAACTCCAATTCCATCTTCTCCCCCTCAATTCTTTTCAAAAAAAATTCAAATACTTGTTTTCTCTTTCAACTAAATTTAACCTCTTGACAATAGGGTCGGTTGGAATTTCCGGTTCACATACCTCCTAGATAAAAATATCTATGTCAACTTGATGGGCATAATTTGTCATAAACACGAAATGCAACAACTAGTTTTAAAAGAGAATATACCACATCTGAATTATAACAAGGACGAGGGCCGACGGGGACGGATATCAAAACCATGGCACTATGTATAATAAACAACATACGGGTAAGATAATTATACGAGTAACTATATATCCAAATCACACAAACATCAATTTGGTAATGTAAAACATTCATGAACAAGAGCCTCACCACAAGGTGGTGCCGGCGATGGGACGGTGCGGGCGATCGACGGTGGTTGCGACGGAGATTTAGAAGGCACTAAGTAAACCACACCTACATATGCAAACTAAGTGTTATTTTTGACCTCAAATTGCATATAAATCAAATACTAGCACATATAATTCCTCCCAAATTACTAAACTCACAAATTAATCACTATACAAAGCATTGCAAGAGCTAATCTAGCAATGAGAGATGAAAGGACAAAGTTGCTAACCTTTGTGATCATTTGAATGGATGGGGGCCTTCAAATCTTGACAAATTTTGGGCAAAATTTGTGATGAGCTCGAGGAAGAGAGGGGAAGAACAAAGGAAGTGAGGAAAAAGGAGAAGAACAGAGCAAGCTCGGGTGGACGAAGAGTTTATGTACGACGCCCTTTAGTACCGGTTCGTGCCATGAACTGGTACTAAAGGTGCTGGATGGGCCCCAGACTGACAACATCCTGCCACCACTCTCTTTAGTACCGGTTCATGGCACGAACCGGTGCTAAAGGTTCACCACAAACTGGTACTAATGACAGCGGCCGGCTAGCCGTTGGGACCGGCACTAATGTACACATTAGTGCCAGCTCAAAATCAAACCGGAACTAATGTGTCTCAGATTTGACCCTTTTTCTACTAGTGTGTGTTTGGACCAGTCTTCTATTGTTGTGTTATGCTTATCTTTCAACTATTATAATCATTTTGTACATATTTGTTGAGCACCATCTTCATGCCCACTAATAGAAAAGTCAAAACTGTCAGCACTTACACATGTTTATTTCTCCATTTCTTGATTGTAGGGTCCTGCTATCACAGCCAGACAAAGCAACTAGGTAGGCCAAAATAAACTACCTATTTCTATTTCCCATTTTTTATGCGCAAACATTCACTTGGTCTTATAGAAATTATGTTTTAACAGTACAGGCCTTTCCCTGCCTAACATACTAAATGCATGCATGATATTAGGACAAAATGGTGTCAAACTCCACATGTTTTGTGCTCATGGATATAATCATGTACTGATCTTAGCTCCTTTTTGCTAGAAAAACATTGGTGTAGTTTTTCTCTAGAAGTGCTGGTCACAGATTTGTACATTAAGATTTTTACTATGGCCTTTATCATGAAAGTTATATTTTCTATGCCCTAATTTATGAAGACTTGCATTCATTTTGTTTTGAGTGATTAAGATCAATTTTTTCTTTATCAACTGATTGTTCTTTAAATATGAATATTCTACTATGTATTTTCGATTTGTAGGTCGTTGGTTGGGTGAGAATTGGGCTGGGGTAATTATCAATTACCTTTCTTCCTTTTCCTCGGTTAAATACCACGTTGTTGTCTTTATTATTGTATATTACAATGTAATGTTCTTGAAAGCACTGAAATGACCTACAGATGTATGATGCAATTTCAGAAGTTTGACTAGATTGAAAGTGAGAAGATGCCTGAATGTTAACTGTTGTCTGCTCAAATGTGTCATTCCGTTAAGTATATCATGCTACATGTTTTCATTTTTTCACATCTCTCTAAATCATTATTGAGTTTTCCTCTGCAACGCGCTGGGTATCCTCTAGTTTCTATAGTTCTTGTACGCAACACACGCATGCAAATATCTTTGCCGCAAGCAGATAACAAGTACATCTAGAATTTGCAACAATAGAATATCAAGATCAAGTCCAAACATTGAGGGCGGGCACAACCAAATCATTTAAAGAAGTCGCATAGCGAATTGACACCAAGCAAAATCATATCTGCATAGACTGCCTCGATGATGAGGAAGGTGACCCATCCCCTCACCCTGCATCAAAACCGAGGAACATGATGAAACCCACACACCGATAATTTTCTTAGAGCTGCCAGATCTATCACCATAGTGTGTCGCACATAGCCATGTCTGCTCTACTACGTATTCGATCCTCCTTGAGCTCCTTCTTAGTTTACCATGGTAGCCCCGAATATTTGGTCGGGAGCTGGGTCACCTCACTGTTTAGCAAAGCACCAATCTCATTAATAAAATTGTGAATGTGTGTTTTGGTCAATCAGCGCCGCTCCCATCGAGTCTTTCTCTCCCGGTGCACACTCCCACCGCGTCTCCCGCACGTGGCGCTTGTCCTACATTGCCCAGTACATCCTAGACCGCCGGCTGCCGATGAAGTTCACCACTTATTCGATGCAATGTCTGAATAGAATTTGACAATTTATTCTTGGACATTCGCAAGGGCACACAATAACGGACATGGGTGAAGAGTTTGTATGCAACCAGTTATGATAATAACAACATTGATTTTGATAATCTTTGATAGAGCATGTTGAAATCTTTCTCGAGAAGCATCGTCCACTTAGAGATCAAGAAGTGCATCAACTTCTCAATACACTAAAAAAACTTATCCATGATCCTGTGAAACATCATAAAAAATCAATATGTTTGGAGATGTCCTTAGAATTTTTTTCCCTAAACTATGTCCTCCAAATATACTATATCACTAAGCTCTCTAGGATTGAAGACCTCACAATCACTTGAGGTCTCCAACTGGGATTTGGTCACCCAATTTTGACCGGGTCAACAATTTCTCAAAACTCTCTCATTTATTTTTTTTGTACAATAAACTATGCTTTCTAATTTTTAAATTTTCACAATTAATTGAGGCTACAATTTAGAATTTGTTCACCCAATTTTGACGGGGTAAACAATTTCTCAAGGTGCTCTCCCTTTTAATTATTTCAATTATCTATGTTCCCAAATTTTAAAGCTCTATCATTCTATTGAGGTATTCAATTTTGGATTTGATTTATGATTTTGATAGGGCCAACGATTTTTTAAATCAATCAGCAGCAACGGCCTATATAAACATATCGACCCATCGCAGACTCCCATCACCTAGAAAAAAGTGCCACCATACGATAATATAGAACGAACACAATACATGCAACACCTAATGAAAAAAATATCACCACATAAATATGGGTTGATTACCGCAGAATCACACCACAAAAGGCCCACCAAATAACCGCATTATAAATAAACATTAAACACACTCCACTGTCCCCCCCCCACCGGCCAAACTAAATATTCCATCAGTTTCAAAATATAAGGGTTATTAGTTTTTTGGAAAGTTGAATTTCTTTAAATTTGACCAAGTTCAAAGCCAAAAATATCGACATCCACAATATAAAAAAATGAAAATTCATTTCATGATGAAGCTAATAACACCGATTTGATATTATGAATTTCGATATAGTTCTCTATAAATTTGATCAAATTTAAAGAGGTTAGACTTTTCAAAAAAAGTATTACACCATATATTTTGAAACAGGGTGAGTAACGAAATTTAAGAATCCCAACAAATTCAACAGCGCAGCAAAGCGCGCCCAACCTTTCTATTAATATTTATTTTTGAACTATGGGGATGTTTGGATTGCTGCCCATGGCAGCCCTTCCAAAATATTGGTCGTTGACCAGGCTGATGAGGGCGATTGGATGAGTGCCAATTTTTTTGGCTTGCGCAGCCTGTCGTGGTGCTTCTAGTTGAAAGAACATGTGTTTCCCCCATGTGTGGTTTTGATAATTGATAACGTTCTCTATGGACTAATGGTTGCATTGAGTTATATTTGAAGGGTTTTTTCATAGGCATTTCTTGAAGTCCATGTGTTGGTTTCAAGGAGATTATGAATTGACCATGGTGCTATTAAGGAATTATCCAAAGATTGGTCATGTGAGTGTTGAGATTATTGCAAGCATGTCTTGAAGAAGAAGATTGTGTGATCATTCCTGTTTACCTTCAAGACATCATCCAAATGAAGAGAGTTGGAAAGATTCAAGGTTGATCAAGACTTAGTACAGAGAGTGATTCAATTTGATCAACACACAAAGCGTAGAAGATGTACCAAGAGGGATCAAGTGATCCCATGGTATGGTAAGCATTGTCCATTACGCTTTGTGTACTAACCCATGGTCTACATGAGAGTTCTATGTGGAGTTAGGTATGTTTCTGTGGGCTTGCGTCAAGAGAAGATATCATACAACCCATGGAGAGGATGACATCAAGTGGTGCGGCGTACAAGGTCAAGTGGAGCATCACGAAGAGATCAAGTGCTTGAAGCTTGTCGTCCATTGTGGTGTCAATGGACTTGTGAAGATGTGCCAGAGTGGCTCACCCATAGTAGAGTATGGGGAAGCAATCAACTAGTCTTCATCGAGCCAATGCAATCAAGAAAGGTGGTCCAACTTAAGGGAGTCAAGATCGTCATCATCTAGCTCAAGTGGACTGTGCAAGGCAAAGGTTTGCCCTTGATTGGTTTTCTATTTTACCAGTCTCATGGTGGTAGTTGGGAGACCGGGTTATAGGATCAATTGACGTACTATCAAGGGGGGCTCTCGATGAGTAGCTTGATCGTTTTGTTCTTAGAGAGCTCAAACCATTGCATCTTTGCATCATCTTTATTGGTTCTTATTTGGTTCTTCTCCTTGTGAGATTTAGAGCTTATGTTCATCTTGATGACAAGCTCGAGTTCATCGAAAATGGAGTGCACATGCATCTTCTATGATGTTTTCAATGTTCGAGGTTATGTTTGTTCTTCTCTTTTGGAGGTTTCTCTCCTCTATATCTTAGGCATACCTCCCTTGCCTCTTCTTATTATAACCAACAGCTAACTTATAGTAGTAGCACGGGTGCACCAGCGCTACTACTACATCTGTTAGTGGTAGCGTGGTTGCCACTCGCACTACTATTAATTTCAAAAACAAAAAAATTCTCGATCCCCTGCATGCTGTCAATGGCAACAATGGTTCAATCCATCAATGACAATGGTCGCCGGAGGTGCGGAAGGGCAGCGGCAGACCAGATCCAGCGACGGCTGCTGCAGAGGGCCGGGATCCATGGCCGATCAAGGCGGCGGCATGGGGCTCCTCTTTGCAAGAAAGATAGAAATCTCATGGTCGTCCATGACGATGACCTACACGGGAAAGACATGGGAGGGTGAGTCAAACCAGAGGGAGAGAGAGAAAAAGAAAAACGAGGGAGAGAGGAAGGTGATGGAGCTAGCAGCGGGGTTGGTCGCCGATGTTGAGGTGCTCCGGCGTGGTGGCATGGAGATGCGAGGAAGACCGGCGAGCTTTGGGATGCCGGCGGCCTCTTTTCGCTCCATGGAGGAGGAGACGCGCATGGGTAGGAGGTCCATGTGAGAGCCTAGGGAGAGAGAGGGGGGAGAGTGATGGGGTAGAGGAAGGATTTGGGGGAGGATATGGGGATTTCAGGGCTCTTCAAAAACCATGTACTTAGTAGTTGCGAGGGGTATAAACCCACGCTACTAATATCAACTTAGTAGTAGCGCGGGTTTATACCCCTCGCTACTACTATGGCATGTCCTGGGGGGCACGGTAGACACCACTTAGTAGTAGCGAGGGGAATAAACCCGCGCTACTACTATTAATTTAGTAGTAGCGAGGGGTATAAACCCGCACTACTAGTAAGTAGCAGCAGCGAGGGGGTATAAACCCACGCTACTAGTAAGCGTCTATCTATAAGCTTTTCCCTAGTAGTGGCACTCAAGGTACTCAACCGTTCCCCTATCACCTTCCCTCCCCTCCCCCAAATCTCCACTCCTCTTCTTGCTGCATTGCTAAGCATTAGCGAGGTGAGGAGGTACAACTTCAGTCTTCAAGAAAACCAAGGAGAGGAGGCATTTGTACCTTAGTATACTTGTTGAACTCTACTTGTTATTCCAAGCTATTAGGTACTAGAACCAGGTAATTGTGTATCAGTGTTTATTTAAGCCACTTGAAACCAAAATACTTTTTTTGTGGTATTTGGTAGCTCACTGTGTGGAGCTAGCAGTTAATCTTTGGCGTGGTGATGAGCAAATTTTTGGAATTTTCCTCCGGCTATCTTTAATTTCTCTGTAAAACTATATATAGGTTATCTAACAAAACATAATGGATAGTGATTGATACATCCTACTCGCTCTTTTGTTAGGAATTTTGGGATGCCATGTGCCTTGCTACCTTTTAGACCTCCTAACCATGTCAAACTATTTCATACTTTTTGCATTTTATTGATCATTATTGTCTTTCATTCTGCAGCGCAAAGATGGACACAAGCAAGTACCCAGACGGAACTCAGCTGCTATTTTGGCTAGAATCGACCGAGCATAACATTGTAGCGTGAGCACATTAACCCTTTGGACATGCCGGCAAGGTCTCTTGAAGACCTGAGAACCTAAATGCCCAGGAGGGCTAAACACCGATAGGAAGTGCGAACTCCATTGAAGGTAGGGGGCGGTGCCCCCCTCCCCTACTATAATTAGTCTTGAGAGAAGGACACATGTACTGGTAAATAGCATGAATTCATGTCAAGAATACAAAAACTTTACACGTACACCGTACCCACTATTTTGTCAAGTTAACATACCTACCATGCGTATGTTTCTCTCAATCTTCGTCTGCATATTGTAGTTTGTATTGCAGTAGCGAACTAAAACTGCAATTTGAATGTGAGCAGTGACTATGGATCCAGATAGCCCAGCATGTCGTGAACATTGGTGGACGTGTGGGACTTCTCCGCAACAAGTTTCGACAGCCCAAAGTCGGAGACCATCACTCTCATCTACTTGTCCAGCAGGATGTTGCTCGTCTTGATGTCCCGGTGGATGATAGACGGTGTGCACGCACTATGCAGGTACTCGATCCTTGTCTACATTAAAAGAGTATGTATGCTTACATATGAATCCTTAATAGAATACATATGTTGGATTCAATTTCTATAGGCTCGAAATGGACTACTATAATGACTTAACCGAGTATATATATGCATGAGTCATAATTTACAGATTAACAAGAAAGTATAAACCTTTTGCCGAGTCCTCTGTAATCTCAAGACACCAGATCCAGCTAATGTGCTTGTCTCAATCTGATACAAAAATACACGATTTTCACCCCAATAAGTGGAAGGGGGCAGCTCCCCCCCCCTACTATATAACTCTTTTAAAACAATTATGTGAATATTTTATTACATTTGTGTTTCTGGAAAATATCACATATATATTTTTCAAACGTGCGATCTTTTTTAAATGTCACGTAAATACTTTTTTGAATGGTATAAAACTTTTTAAAATGCGCCAATATAAATTTAACTTTTAGTGTCACAAATATTTTTGGTATGCATTAAGATTATTTAAATGCCAATATTTTTTAAATATTATGAATTATCTTTTAAATTTGGGTTAAAAAATTATGTTGTATAAATATTTTTCAAGTATTGTTACGAAAATATTTTCGAAACGCGTGAAATTTTTCTAAATATCACAAACATTTTTTAAAGCTATCAAGTAAAAGTTACATGAACATTTGTTTTACATTGCATGAACATTTTTAAAATGTGTGATAAACAATGTTATTTTTTAAGTAAAATAAAGTTTGGAATATTGTATTTGAAATATTTTAGAATGTAAACATAAATAAAAAAAATGAACAAACGTAGACTAATGCTAGGCCCACTTGATGCTCTCCAAAGGCAAGGCATACATTTCCTCATGCTATAAGCGAGAAAAGAATTAAACGCATCCTTCCAGCCCATTTGGAGTTTTCCTTTTTGCTTATGTAACATGGGACCCGTGCAACGAGTACTTACTGCAATGCGTGTTGACACATTCATGAATATGATATATATTCAAATTAATACTTAAGGGGTATCCTTTGATACTCTTCGTCAGCTATCCAACAAGCTTGAGTTTGCTCAATTCGGAGCTCATATGCAAATGTTGTGACTGTTTCAGTCCATCCTGTTTCTTCTATTTTGCTTGGGCTATTTTGCAGCACCCAAGTAGTAGTGTCGTACCATGGTAGTACCGCGTGAGGTACTTCCGTTGTGGACTACCGCTGCCACTACCGCTTGGGCGAAGTCTTTTGTGCATGTTTCTGTTGCCTATTTTCTCTAAGCGGTAGTAGAGTGGTAGTACTGCTCCCCCGAGCGGTAGTACCGCTTGTGTTTCAATGGTTGTGCTTATTTCTGTTGCCTATTTTCCCTAAGCGGTAGTAGAGTGGTAGTACCGCTCAAGCGGTAGTACCTCTTCTCAGAGCAGTACTACCTCTCTGGCAGATCTACTATTCGTGTTTTCTGCCTCGTTGGGCTGTTTTGGCCGTGCTAAGCGGTAGTACCGCTCCTCCAAGCGGCAGTGTCGCTTATGCACGACCAGTGGGCATAACGGTTGGATTCGGGGGTGCCTATTTAAGGGAACCTTCTTCCCCAATGGACCCTATCCTTTGAGCTCGCATTTGCCCCCCATTGTTGACCTTCTTCAAGCTTGCTATCTCTCAATCCCTCCATGGATTCTTGCTAGTTTTGGGGGGAAAGGAGAGGGGAGGTCTATATCTACGTTTCCACAAATCACTTTCTCCTCTATGTGAGGGAACCCTTTGGATCTAGATCTTGAAGTTCTTCGTGTTCTCTTCTTTGTTCTTCCTCTCATTTTCCTCCCTATCATTTGTTGCTTTGGTGTGATTTGGGAGACAAGGACTTGGGCACTCCGTGTGCCCTTGCCATTGCATTTGGTGCATCGGTTTGAGTTCTCCACGGTGATACGTGGAAGTTTCAAGTTGAGAAGCTTATCTCTCTTGGGTGCTTGGTACCCTTGAGCTTGTTCCTCTTGGGTGCCTTGGCGCCCTAGACGGTTGGTGGTGTTTGGAGCTCAATCATTGTGGTGTAAAGCTCCGGGCAAGCGTCGGGGGTCTCCAATTAGGTTGTGGAGATCACCCCGAGAAATTTGACGGGTTCCGATGACCGCCCCTGATACGTCTACAACGTATCTACTTTTCCAAACACTTTTGCCCTTGTTTTGGACTCAAACTTGCATGATTTGCATGAAACTAACCCGGACTGACGCTGTTTTCAGCAGAATTGCCATGGTGTTGTTTATTGTGCAGAAAACGAAAGTTCTCAGAATGACCTGAAAATCTATGGAGATAACCTTTGGAAAATATAAAAAATACTGGCGAAAGAAAATCAAGGCCAGGGGGCCCACACCCTGTCCACGAGGGTGGGGGCGCGCCCCCTTCCCCTGGGCGTGCCCCCTGTCTCGTGGGCCCCCTGATGCTCCACCGACCTCAACTCCAATTCTATATATTCTGTTTCGCGGAGAAAAAATCAGAGAGAAAGTTTCATCGTGTTTTACGATATGCAGCCGCCGCCAAGCCCTAATCTCTCTCGGGAGGGCTGATCTGGAGTCTGTTCGGGGCTCCGGAGAGGGGATTCGTCGCTGTCGTCATCATCAACCATCCTCCATCACCAATTTCATGATGCTCACCGCCGTGCGTGAGTAATTCCATCGTAGGCTTGCTAGACGGTGATGGGTTGGATGATATTTACCATGTAATCAAGTTAGTTTTGTTAGGGTTTGATCCCTAGTATCCACTATGTTCTGAGATTGATGTTGCTATGACTTTGCTATGCTTAATGCTTGTCACTGGGGCCCGAGTGCCATGATTTCAGATCTGAACCTATTATGTTTCCATGAATATATGTGAGTTCTTGATCCTATCTTGCAAGTCTATAGTCACCTATTATGTGTTATGATCCGACAACCCTGAAGTGACAATAATTGGGATACTTCTCGGTGATGACTGTAGTTTGAGGAGTTCATGTATTCACTATGTGTTAATGCTTTGGTCCGGTTCTCTATTAAAAGGAGGCCTTAATATCCCTTAGTTTCCATTAGGACCCCGCTACCACAGGAGGGTAGGACAAAAGATGTCATGCAAGTTCTTTTCCATAAGCATGTATGACTATACTCGGAATACATGCCTACATTACATTGATGAACTGGAGCTAGTTTTGTGTCACCCTATGTTATAACTATTACATGAGGAATCGCATCCGATATAATTATCCATCACTGATCCAATGCCTACGAGCTTTTGACATATTTTGCTTTGCTTATTTACTTTTCCGTTGCTACTGTTACAATTTCTACAAAACTGCTATCGTTACATTTTGCCACTTTTACCATTACTATCATACTACTTTGCTGCTAAATACCTTGCTGCAGATACTAAGTTATCCAGGTGTGGTTGAATTGACAACTCAACTGCTAATACTTGAGAATATTCTTTGCCTCCCTTTGTGTCGAATCAATAAATTTGGGTTGAATACTCTACCCTCGAAAACTGTTGTGATCCCCTATACTTGTGGGTTATCAAGACTATTTTCTGGCGCCGTTGCCGGGGAGCATAGCTCTATTCTTTGAGTCACTTGGGATTTATATTTGCTGATCACTATGAGGAACTTGAAAGACGAAAGAACTAAGATTTTTCCCTCAACTACGAGGGGAGGCAAGGAACTGTCATCTACCTCTTCACTAGATTCTCCTTCTGTTTTGAGTAAGCTTGCGACAGCTAAACCTACAACTGCTATGAATTCTGATATGTCGCATGTTATTGATGATGCCACTTCTGCTATGCATGATTCTTATGATGAAACTACTTCTATGCTTGATACTACTGTGCCATTAGGTGAATATCTTGATGAACAACTTGCTAGGGTTAGAGAGAATGAAATTATTGAAGATGAAATTCTTGACGATAGTGATGATGAAGGTTCTCCCCCTAAGTATGAATTGCCTATTGTTCTTGAGGGTTATGTTATGGATGAAGAAACTGCTAGAGATCTTTTTGCTTGCAATGAAGATCTGATCTTAAGAAGTTACAGGCTAAACTTAAACAGAAAACTCTGAATGCTAGAATGAAATATGACCCTGTTTTTGCTACTTCACCTATCTTTGTTACTAATAAGGATTATGAATTCTCTGTTGATCCTGAGATAATTACTTTGGTTGAATCTGATCCTTTTTATGGCAATGAATCTGAAACTGTTGTGGCACATCTTACCAAGTTGAATGATATAGCCACCCTGTTTCTAATGATAGAAGCCTCGCTATTATCATATCCTTAAGATATTTCCGTTCTCATTAAAGGGTGATGCTAAAACCTGGTTTAATTCTCTTGACCCTGGTTGTGTGCATAGTCTCCAGGATATGATTTATTACTTCTCTGCTAAATATTTCCCTGCTCATAAGAAACAAGCTGCCTTGCGGGAAATATATAATTCTGTGCAAATCGAAGAAGAGAGTCTCCCACAAGCTTGGGAGAGGCTTCTCCGATTACTTAACGCTTTGCGTGATCATCCTCTTAAGAAAAATGAAATGCTTGATATCTTTTATAATGGACTAACCGATGCTTCCAAGGACCACTTGGATAGTTGTGCTGGTTGTGTTTTTAGGGAAAGAACAGTTGACCAAGCTAAATTGCTATTGAATAATATGTTGACTAATGAAAATAATTGGACTCTTCCTAAGCCAATTCCTGAGCCAATTGAGCCAACTCCTGAGCCTATTCCTAAACCAGTTCCGAAGAAGAGGGGTGTTCTATTTCTCAGTCCCGAAGATATGCAAGAGGCAAAGAAATCGATGAAAGAAAAAGGTATTAAAGCTGAAGATTTTAAGAATTTACCTCCTATTGAAGAAATACATGGTCTTAATATACCGCCTGTCAAAGAAACACATTGTCTTGATAACCCGACACAGGTAGTAAAGGTAAATTCTCTCTATAGATATGATAAGGTCGATATCCCGTCTACTAAATTTCCTAGCCAATGTTTAGATGAATTTGATGACTTTATGGCTAGGCAAGAAAGTTTTAATGCTTATGTTGGTAGAGAATTAAAGAGTAATGCTTTCATGATAGGATGCTTGAGCGATTATATGGCTAGAGTTAAAGGTGAACTTAAACTCATTAGCAAACATGCTTCTATGGTTACCACTCAAGCTAAGCAAGTACTTAAAGCTCAAAGTAATTTGCCCGATGAACTAAATAATAAACATGATTTTGCTGTTAGAGTGGCTACTAGAACTAGTAGAATGACTCAGGAACCTTTGTATCCTGAAGGCCATCCTAAGAGAATCGAGCAGGATTCTCAGAGAAATAATTTAGAGGCACCTAGTCCTTCTAAAAAGAAGAAAAAGAAAAATGATAGGACTTTGCATGCTTCTAGTGAACCTGTTGCAGACACACTTCAGAATCCCAATCATATTTCTATTTCTGATGCTGAAACACAATCAGGTGATGAACGTGAACCTAGTGATAATGTTCATAATGATGCTTAATGTAGCAATAATAATGATGTAGAGATTGAACCTGCTGTTGATCTTGATAACCCACAATCAAAGAATCAGCGTTATGATAAAAGAGATTTTGTTCCTAGGAAGCACGGTAAAGAAAGAGAACCATGGGTTCAAAAACCCATGTCTTTTCCTCCTAAACCATCCAAGACAAAGGATGATGAGGATTTTGAGTGCTTTGCTGAAATGATTAGGCCTATCTTCTTACGTATGCACTTAACTGATATGCTTAAAGTAAATCCTTATGCTAAATATATGAAGGATATCATTACAAATAAAAGAAAGATAACGGAAGCTAAAATTTCCACCATGCTTGCTAATTATACTTTTAAAGGTGGAATACCTAAGAAACTAGGAGATCTAGGGGTACCAACTATACCATGCTCCATTAAAAGAAATTATGTTAAAACTGCTTTATGTGATCTTGGAGCCCGTGTTAGTGTTATGTCTCTCTCTTTATATCGTAGACTTGAATTGAATAAGTTGACACCTACTAAAATATCTTTGCAAACGACCGATAAATCAACTGCTATACCTGTCGGTATTTGTGAGGATGTGCCTGTTGTGGTCGCAAATGTTACTATCTTAACAGACTTTGTTATTCTTGATATTCCCGAGGATGATAGTATGTCGATTATCCTTGATAGACCCTTTTTTAATACTGCAGGGGCTGTTATTGATTGGAACAAAGGCAATATCACTTTTCATGTTAATGGTAATGAGCATACGGTACACTTTCTGAGGAAACAACCTCAAGTTCACAGTATCAATTCTATTGGAAACATTCCAACTATCATTATTGGAGGTTTTGAATTTCCTCTCCCTGCGGTCAAGAAAAAATATGATATTCTTATTATTGGGGATGTTCATATCCCCGTTGAGGTAACCTAGTGTTATTCGAAATTTCTCCGATTCCATGTTATTTGGAATGAGTTTGTTAACAAGACTTGATCAACCTTGTTAGTGGATTCCTTTTGATGATCATGAGACGGATGAGACTATAAGGCACAACCTTTTGTACTCTCTTTTTACTTTCTGTTATTTAGAATAAATAAAGCAAAAATAGTATTATCTGTCTGTTTTCTGAATTATCAATGCAATAAAAAATATTCTAAAAATAAAATTGCTCCAAATGCCCTGCAAATTTAGTATGATTTTTTATGGAATATTTGAGGATTTTAGGCACTGAGAACACAGCAGGGGGGGCAAGCACCTGGCCACGAGGGTCCAAGGCGCGCCCACTCCCCCTGGGCGCGCCCCCCTGCCTTGTGGGCCCACGGTGGCCCCCCCTCCACTTATTCCTGCACCCACACACTCCATCTTCCTCCCAAAAAATCCCCATCCATCTCAAGCACGAGTTCTAGCTCATTTTGCTGTGATTTTTTATCTCCTTGCTCAAAGCTCCATTCACAAAACTACTTTGGGAGATTGTTGCTTGGTATGTGACTCCTCCATTGGTCCAATTAGTTTTTGTTCTAGTGCTTTATTCATTGCAAATTTTTGCTGCATAGGTGACCCTGTTCTTAAGCTTGCATGTCAAATTTATAAGGTCCCAAGTATTTCTAATGCATGATATAGGCTCTAGGCACTTGTGGGAGTAGTTGCTATCAATCTTGTTTAGTTTGATTCACTTTTATTTTGAAGTTACTAAAATTTTCAGAAAATGATGAGGAGATTATTGAGGGGCTCTTCTAGCCAAAGCTCCAAGGTTAAGCAAGCTAAGGAGAAAGAAAAGGCCAAGTATAATCTTCCTCGCGTAGCGGAGTAAGGCCTTGTGAGTGGCCATGTGATAATTTCTTGAGAGTAGCCGGGATTTATGAAGACTTCTATTCTTTGGCTGAAAATGCGGGCCTCACCGACTTCCTCCACGACCGGATCGAACAGTATCTCTTACTTATCAATACTTTCGTGCAAAACTTATACTACTATCCTAAGAATTCACCCCCTTCAGTATCTTTTTATATGATGAGGCTAAGGAAATGTCATTACGTAATTTTTGCGCGGCTTGTAGAATACCCTTTGAGGGTAGCTTAGATGAACCACATCGTAAAGATGTGGAAGGTTTTATCGACACTATTATTGTAGGGGAATCGAGGAAGGGTTCCGATGCGAGAATCACTAGCATACATTTTCCCGTTTTACGCTACTTTGCCATATTTGCTAGTCGATGGTTAATTGGTCGTGGAAATAGTGGAAACTTCAGTGTCCCTGATATTATTATTCTGCTCCATGACTTATTCGGTGATAACACTTTTAGTATGGGTGCCGTTATTGCTAAACGGTTAAGCCTAAACCGTACAAAGAGCCTCATCTTTGGAGGTATCTATGTTGCATGCCTTGCTAAACATTTTGAGATACCTATTAGGCACTCTGAGAAAGAGGAGACACTGCTGCCTCTTACCTTTTTAGATTACAGGAGCATGGTAGCGCATGAGTTTATTATTGACAACGATGATAAGATGCTTCTGTATAACCTGAGATTTAATAAGAAACACAATAAGATTATCACCCTGCCTGCACCTTCTTTGTTTGATTTAACTGCAGGCCATTATCTTGTCTTTGCCGAAGGCTGTGTACGCGCATCGAGGCCAGACATCCGCTTCAGAGCCTGAGCCGGAACCTTCACTGGACCCTTATCGTCCATCCTGTTATCAGTGGGATCCGGAGGAGATCGCCAGCCAGTGATATCCAGATGACACTCCTCAGTACACCGGGGAGAGTAGCCGTGATCCTTGGGCATAGACCAATTTAGGCCAAAAGCCTAATCTTGGGGGAGTACGAATTTCTCACCGACTTTACATTCGTGTTCACACACTTATTCTAGTTGTCGGTGCTCATACTCTTTCATTGTACTATCCATGCTAGTTTAATTTATTTTTCTAGTTTTCTCCTTGTGTGTTTGATAAACCTTAAGAAAAACTAAAAAAATTAGTTAGTTTAATTTCCATGCTTGTAGTAGTAATTAAAATGAAAACCCAAAAAGATTTCTCGTTCTTCTTTTGCTTGTTGGGAGCTTTCCCGTGTAAATAGTTTTATTTCTTTTCTTTCCTTTAGGGGTTAAGAGTAGAAGACCATAATGAAAATGTTTAGTGGCTCTCATATGCATGATTGTTGATTTAACTTAGTGCCCGTATTACTTTGTCTTTTCCCTTGAATTGAATGCCTGCAGATTCCAGCTTAGTCCAACGCACGTGCACTATTATTATTTTACATACTGTTCGGTCGTGCAAGTGAAAGGCAATAATGACGATATATGATGGACTGATTGAGATGAGAGAAGCTGGTATGAACTCGACCTCTCTTGTTTTTGTAAATATGATGATTTCATCATTCCTGATTCAACTTATTATGAATAAACATGTTTGCAATGACATTTAGAGATTATAGTTGCTTATGCCAGGCTTAATTAGCTAGGAGCTTATAATAGTTTACCTTGCGTTCCAACATGCTATTAAAATGGTTGTGATGTGGTATAATAGGGTGGTATCCTCCTTTGAATGATTCGAGTGACTTGACTTGGCACATGTTCACGCATGTAGTTGAAACAAATCAACATAGCCTTCATGATATTTATGTTCATGGTGGATTATATCCTACTCATGTTTGCACTCAATGTTGATTAATTTTAATGCATGTTCATGACTGTTGTCTCTCTCTCAGTTGGTCTTCCCAGTCTTTTGCTAGCCTTCACCTGTACTAAGCGGGAATAGTGCTTGTGCATCCAAACTCCATAAACCCCAAAGTTATTCCATATGAGCCCACCATATCTTCCTATATGCGGTATTTACCTGCCACTCCAAGCAAATTTGTATGTGCCAAACTCCAAACCTTCAAATGAAATTCTGTTTTGTATGCTCGAGCAGCTCATGTTTCAACTAGGGTTGTCTGTATCTTCCATGCTAGGTGGGTTATTCTCAAGGGGAGTGGACTCCGCTCCTCATTCACGAGAAAATGGCTGGTAGCCGGGATGCCCAGTCCCATGATCAAAAAGATCAAAGCAAATCGAAATAATTAAACAAAACTCCCCCAGGGCTGTTGCTAGTTGGAGGCACTCGTTGTTTCAAGCAAGCCATGGATTGATGCTTGTTGGTGGTGGGGGAGTATAAATTTTACCATTCTGTTTGGGAACCGCCTATAATGTATGTAGCATGGAAGATATCGAGATCCCATAGTTGTTGCATTGACAGTGAAAGTATACCGCTCAAAATGTTATTCATCTCTATTTTAAAATCGAGCTCTGGCACCTGTACAAATCCCTGCTTCCCTCTGCGAAGGGCCTATCTATTTACTTTTGTGTTGAGTCATCACCCTCTTATTAAAAAAGCACCTGCTGGAGAGCACACTGTCATTTGCATGCATTACTATTAGTTTATATTGGGTATGACTTAACTAGATCTCTTTTACCACGAATTACAATGTTTAGTCAGTCCTTGATCTTTAAAGGTGCTCTGTATTTATGTTTTGCAGTCTCAGAAAGGGCTAGCGAGATACCATCTTGTTATATCATATTATGATTGTTTTGAGAAAGTGTTGTCATCCGAGATTAATTATTATTGCTCGCTAGTTGATTACACCATTGATATGAGTAATATGAGACCTAAGTGTTACTGTGAATATGGTTAGTTCATAATCTTTGCTGAAAACTTGAATGTTGGCTTTACATATTCACAACAACAAGAGCAAATAGAGTTTGTAAAAGTTTTTCTTTATCACTTTCAGTTTATCAACTGAATTTCTTGAGGACAAGCAAATGTTTAAGCTTGGGGGGAGTTGATACGTCTCCAACGTATCTACTTTTCCAAACACTTTTGCCCTTGTTTTGGACTCTAACTTGCATGATTTGAATGAAACTAACCCGGACTGACGCTGTTTTCAGTAGAACTGCCATGGTGTTGTTTATTGTGCAGAAAACAAAAGTTCTCGGAATGACCTGAAAATCTACGGAGATAACTTTTGGAAAATATAAAAAATACTGGCAAAAGAATCAAGGCCAGGGGGCCCACACCCTGTCCACGAAGGTGGGGGGCGCGCCCCCTGTCTCATGGGCCCCCTGATGCTCCACCGACCTCAACTCCAATTCTATATATTCCGTTTCGCGGAGAAAAAAATCAGAGAGAAAGTTTTATTGCGTTTTACGATACGGAGCCGCCGCCAAGTCCTAATCTCTCTCGGGAGGGCTGATCTGGAGTCTGTTCGGGGCTCCGGAGAGCGGCATTCGTCGCCATCATCATCATCAACCATCCTCCATCACCAATTTCATGATGCTCATCGCTGTGTGTGAGTAATTCCATCATAGGCTTGCTGGACGGTGATGGGTTGGATGAGATTTACCATGTAATCAAGTTAGTTTTGTTAGGGTTTGATCCCTAGTATCCACTATGTTCTGAGATTGATGTTGCTATGACTTTGCTATGCTTAATGCTTGTCACTAGGGACCGAGTGCCATGATTTCAGATCTGAACCTATTATGTTTTCATGAATATATGTGAGTTCTTGATCCTATCTTGCAAGTCTGTAGTCACCTATTATGTGTTATGATCCGACAACCCCGAAGTGACAATAATCGGGATACTTCTCGGTGATGACCGTAGTTTGAGGAGTTCATGTATTCACTATGTGTTAATGCTTTGGTCTGATTCTCTATTAAAAGGAGGCCTTAATATCTCTTAGTTTCCATTAGGACCCCGCTGCCACGGGAGGGTAGGACAAAAGATGTCATGCAAGTTCTTTTCCATAAGCACGTATGATTATATTCGGAATACATGCCTACATTACGTTGATGAACTAGAGCTAGTTCTGTGTCATCCTATGTTATAACTATTGCATGAGGAATTGCATCCGATATAATTATCCATCACTGATCCAATGCCTACGAGCTTTTGACATATTGTGCTTTGCTTATTTACTTTTCCGTTGCTACTGTTACAATTTCTACAAAATTGATATCGTTACTTTTGCCACTGTTACCATTACTATCATACTACTTTGCTACTAAATACCTTGCTGTAGATACTAAGTTATCAAGGTGTGGTTGAATTGACAACTCAACTGCTAATACTTGAGAATATTCTTTGGCTCCCCTTGTGTCGAATTAATAAATTTGGATTGAATACTCTATCCTCGAAAACTGTTGCGATCCCCTATACTTGTGGGTTATCAGCCCCCAAGGGTTGTCAAAGCGTACGGGTTCGGTGACCGCCCCCAAGGGTCTCCATTTATATGGGTTCGGTGACCACCCTCAAGGGTCCCTTGGTGGAATCACGGCATCTTGCATTGTGCGAGGGTGTGAGGAGATTACGATTGCCCTAGTGGCTTCTTGGGGAGCATTGTGCCTCCACACCGCTCCAAACGAAGATTAACATCCACAAGGATGTGAACTTTGGGATACATCGTCTCCGCGTGCCTCGGCTATCTCTTACCCATGCCCTTTACTTATGCACTTAATTTGTGATAGTCATATTGTTTTTTGTCATATATCTTGTTATCACCTAGTTGTTTATCTTGCCTAGTTGTTGTATGTTTTGTTCTTAACAAATTAACCGCTAGGTTTATTCTGCATTTGTTCAAGTCTAAATCATAATTATTTTAAAGCGCCTATTTACCCCCTCTAGGCGACATCCGCAATCTTTCACTAGTCTAAATCTGCGCCAATTTTTTTGGTGAGACTTCGGCGGCGAAATTGCTCGCCAATTTATTTGGCATGCCCTCCTTTGGCGTGCTTGACTTTAGTAAGTAAACAACCCCATAGTATTTCAAATTTAAACTATGCACATATATATGTTTAAACTGTGTCTTTCGAATATCCAAATAAAGTTTGCACTAGTCCATCAGGTTCAAGTCCTAGACTTGGCACTGGTGCTCGCATATTTCTGAATTTATTTCAGTATTTCCAGCGATGTTCGTTCAGCGGGAGGAGACACTCCCGTTGACTACTACGATATGCCTGAGATGATTTCGTCAAACTGAAGATATGATGTCAGCTGTGTTTCGAAGGTGCTCATAGAGATAAGGTGTGCGTGTGTTGGTGCCTTCATAGGAGTCCGTGTATGTGTTGAAATAAAGTTTGAACAATAAAAGGGTATAGAAAAATATGGGGAGATGCCCTCGTCGAAATCCCGAAAGTGCCCCTGTGCCAGATTGACCAAAACGAGCTCGGCCTCTCCCCCGTATCGTTCCCCTTCTCCAGCTCTCTCTCGCTCCCGGCGGCGGCGGCCTCGTCGGAGCCGCCCCTCGACGGCGGCTAGCCTCGTCGGACGCGCTCGTCGACGGCTTCGGGCACCTCCCCGCGCGACCCCTGGTGAGTCTCTCTCTCCCTCTCTCCCCTGCTCATCCCCATGCCCCCACCGGGCGGCGACCTAGGGTTAGGTGTAGGAGCTCGCCGCCGCCGCCCCGTCGTGTCGCTACTGCTGCTTCGTGCTGCCGCCGTTCCCGCGTGCTCGCGCGCTCCCGCGCTGCCGCCGTCACGCCTGCTGCTTCTTGACGCCAGTCTCAGGCCTGATGAAAACAGTAGATTCAGTTGAAACAACACAGGGGAAATTATGTAGCAAACACAGATTTTGGATACTCACTCGCCAGCTCTACCATCCACTCTCCTATGAATCAAAACTTCCCAATCCTCTGGGACTACAGCCCAGCCATCACAGAGCATTGGGGATGTTATGTTGCTGCTGCATCTTCTTCAGTTAAAAGAGGTACAAGGGGTAATATGGCCATCTGTTTAGGCATATATCATCAAGAGCAAATGAAAGTAGTGTGTTTAATTCAAAAGGGGGAAATCATCCAACACCTAGCCCAATATTACATTCGCTTTTTCTGATTTCCGACACGAGGCACCGACCAGTGGAATATTTCTGCCTGTAATCGCCGTATAATTTGGTTGAAAGTTTGTTTGCTGGTACTGACTTTTTTTAATTCGTCCATTTGGGGATTCTTGCAGGACTTGAGTACAGACAGTCCTGTGGGGTTCATCACCAGCTGTTAAAGAGTGATTCAGTGATAGAGACCAGAACAGGTGGCAGTGGTAAGCTTAGAGGAGATGTACCGTGGTGGGCTTGACCGCTTCAAGAAAGCTCAAGCCTTGGAGCCGTTCTCGGTGCAGCAGTCTGGTTCCGGCGCAAAGAGCGTGCCCACGGCTGTGAAAGTGCAACCAGCTCCATTGGTGCCGCCGCAGAGCTCACATCTTGGTCCCAGCCAGAGTCAGCATGCTCCGCAGAGTGCTGGCTCAAGCATGGCCGGGCAAGAAGCTGCTGGGGCTCCCAGACCTGCCGGGACGCAGTTTGGTGGTGGGCAGTCGACGTGGCAACCGCCGGACTGGGCAATTGAGCCGCGCCCTGGGGTTTACTATCTTGAGGTGATGAAGGATGGGAGTGCCATTGATAGGATCAATCTGGACAAGAAGAGGCATATATTTGGGAGGCAGGTGCCTGCTTGCGAGATTGTCTTGGACCATCAGTCCGTCTCACGCCAACATGCTGCTGTCGTTCCACACAAAAATGGAAGGTTAGAGACCTGCCTGATGTTTGGTGCACTTGCGTTCTGTTGGACGTACGAGTTTATGTTTTTGATGGTTAACGAGACTTCTTTTTAGCAACCTGAATGTTAACTGTGCTATCAAATCAAATATATTTGATTTTCTTAACTCAATAGACAACGGGTTGTGCCTGTAATGGAATATTGTGCTCCTATATGCTATTGATCTTTTAGACATGCTTCTTTCAGATTTTTCTGCCCAAGAAATGGCAGGGTTATAGCTGTAAAATGTTCTTTTATCTATGTTGTGTCTTAGATGCATAACTAACAGTTGCTCCATGCTTCCTTTGTTTCCTTTCAGCATCTATGTTATCGATTTAGGATCTGTCCACGGTACATTTGTTGCAAACGAGAGATTAACCAAGGACAACCCTGTTGAACTTGAAGTTGGACAGTCACTTCGCTTTGCTGCATCAACCAGAGCATATGTTCTACGAAAGAACACGGCTGCTTTTTTCCCCACTCAAAGTCTCCCGTCAGATGTGAGTTTGCCGTCCCCTCCAGACTCTGACGATGAAGATGCCGTTGTTGCATACAATACAATACTGAATCGCTATGGTGTTAGCAAATCAGACGTGCCATTGAAGAGAAAAGGTTCTTCTGGGGATGCTTCTGCTGTTAATGATGACAACCAGGCAGTCGGTAGACCGTCGAAGAGAAGCAAAAGGCGGAGAGTGTCATTTAGAGATCAAGTTGGTGGAGAGCTTATTCAGGTGGTTGGGATTTCTGATGGTGCAGATGTTGAAACTGAACCAGGCCCAGTAGGTGTGAAGGAAGGCAGTCTTGTTGGGAAGTACGAGTCTCTTGTACAGGTCACTGTCATACCAAAAGGAAAGGAGCAAACTTCATCAAAGGACAGTGCCTCCAACAGTGGGGTAACAGATAAGCTACAACAGATGCTTAACAAAGTTAAAAGCACATCCAGAGGTGGTATGTATGATGACCTTTACGGGGACTCTGTTCCAGCAAAACCGGGCTCATCATGGGCGTATAAATCAGATGGCCAGCCAGAGCAAGTCAAAGTTGTTGATGAAAAGAAGTCTAGCAGGGATGTGGACGCAAATCCGGCTGATGATAGTGATGATGACTTGTTTGGCGACTAGTTATTTTGTCACATTTCCAGTTAGTAGTGAACTGCCTTGATTACAAACACACGGCAGCAGAAATGTTATGTTTGCCTTGGGTATTTTGCTTTGTTCTACATGATTGTATCCTGCTGTGAATCAAGGTAATATCTTTTTGGCCTAATATTAATGTTAGAGCATGCTTTCTTATGGTTGCGGTCATGGGGATTGCACGTACCATGTTGCCCCATTTCTTCATTCTGTCATTGTGTGGTGCTGTTAACTCTTTAACCCTGCCCTGGTTTCTTTCGTCTTCCTGTTTTAGCTTGCTTGTGCATTATGATGCACTATCTTATTGGACATCTCATTCTCATGTTTTAAATGCTTAACATTTAAACAGTAAAAGCCAGAGTTTGCTTGGTAGCTTGAACCGCTGCTGTATTCATGTTCGTCTGGTCAAGTACGTACATAATTTTATTGCATATGCTCCCATATTCACATGTCATAAGTGTGGTAAGTCTTGTCTCTAGTTTGTGGCTTAATTATTAGTCATTTATTGATATTCTGTCTTTTGTTTGGCCTGTTTTGCCTCTACTCTAGGAGCCCCTAATATGTGAGGAGTGATTTTTCTTCCTTTTCAATATTAAAAGGGAAGATAAAATAAGGAAATCACCTCGCTTGGTCCCCTGTTTCTAATAGACTCCCTCCAGTTCAAGCCCTGCTGTCTGGACTCTTTCTGCATGGTAGACTTGGTAGTTAACCATCATGATCCTGTTATCCTACTTTTGAATGAAGGCCCAAATCCTTATGTATCCATTTGATAGTATTCTACCATCCAATCCTTGTGGGAAGTATGTTGAAACTGCATAAGGTTGCTTGCTTCGCTCTTATTAAGCCTAACTAGCATGCATCTACAGCGAGTGACCATTGCTTGGACTTGATATTTTGACATAGTTTGGACGTACGAGGTCTCTCGTCAGCAGGAGTCTTTTGGTATCTGTGCCAGGTACACTAGGTACTCTAGCAGTGGGTACTGTCTGCATGTTCACTGTCACATGACAGAATTTATTTCCTTAAGGGATATCATAAGAGTGGGTTGTGAGGATAGCTTTGTTGTGGTTCTCACGCCCTGGGCCATCTAATTCTAGACCATTACATTTGACACCCAAGGAGTTGAGTTTCTTTGTACCATGATGGACTTGACCAGCGATCGGTTTGCTTGCTGCTTGGTGTGGGCAGATTTCTGAGATTTGCCGTGGAAAAGAATGGAGCTGCCAAACATAGCCCTATCTCTTTCAGTTAATAATTTTGAATTGGAATCAGGATGGAAGTTCAAATAAATCTTCAAAAAATAAGCTACAAAATGCTAGAAGAAGTCATATAATGTTTTCTGTTTTTATTAAACCCTTTCAAAGCTCTTAAAACGCACATGAAAAATCTAAAACCAGTATTTCAAATATATTTTGAGATGGTATAATTAGTATCAAACTACGCATAAGTTTAAGAGTTGGCTACTGAATTGGCATTCATGTTCTTCAATATCTGTATGTGATTAAACTGGAACACATTCGGACTAAAATTTATGACGGAACTAACTGAACTATTAGAAGAAGTTTATGGGCTGAAACATCCAGTTTTTATCAGAAAGGTGGTCTAAGGTGAACATGCCGTGCAAGTAGATCTACTCCCTGTGCAATTAGCTCTTTATAATGTTAGTTCCAACCTTGTATCCAACTTCCGCGTTAACAAGTTGTAGCTCCATACCGGTTCTCTGAGTCTCTGGTGGCCATTCTAGAGCTAATGTTTAGCCACATTAATTTGAGCTAGCTCCGTTTACTTGGAGTCAATCAAGATGGTCTAGTATGGTTGCACATGCTTCTAAACCCTGGCTACATAGTATTGCTTACATATACTTGAAAAGACCTAAAATCACTATTTTAAATATTGATTTGGGCTAGCTCCATTTTCCTGGAGTCAGTCAAGATGGCCTGTATGGTTGCAGTCTTGTAAACCCTAGCTACATGGTATTGTTTATATATATGGACATGCCTCTGGAGTTATGTAGCACATGCACAGTCTTTCAAGTTCTTTGCTAGTCAACTTGGAATCTTTGATGGACCGTTTATTTTTTCTACTGTAAAACTGTGCTTCGTGTAACATTTATATTTAAAAAAAAATCTCTGGATGCTGGTTAAGAATGAGTAACTTGTGTAAACACAAGTAGGACCTTTGGCTGCTTGTGCTATTGGTAGCAGGTAAATCTTGCTTCAGTCTTCATGCTACCAACTACTGCTTTTTTTATATGAACATGAAGTTTACATGTTCAAGATTGTTGCAGAGTATTGTACACTGAACACAGTTGCATGCCCGGTGTGTATTGCGTACTACTGTTTGTAGCACGCGTAAAACAAATCTGAATATTAAGACCAGTGGCCCCGGCCTCACCCGTCAATCGCGGGGGGGGGGGGGGGGGGGGGGGGGGGGGGGGATGATCAAAGTGAATGCCCTATTGTATCTTTCTAAACCAGAAATTCATCCGTTAAAAACAACTCTCTCTCGCTTCCTCTGGGCACTTTTAGTTGTTCATTGAACAAACCATACGATAAATGTGCACAAGAAAAAAAATACCTTTTCTGCCATGTGGGTCACTACTTGAAGTTTAGACCTACATCCCTATTAGATTCCGGGACCTACCATAGCATTCGAAGCCACCAAATTAATTTGACTCTCCTCTTTAGGTCTGGAACCGAGTCATCACCATCACCTCCTCCCCTCCTCCCAGCATGAGCATACCCTCCCCCACCACTGCAACTACTCCCTCTGTCCCATAATGTAAGACGTTTATTGATACAAAAAACGTCTTACATTATGGGACGGAGGGAGTACTTCCTTACCATCCATGTGTCACAGATCTGTCAGCTCTCTCCTCCGCACCACACAGAGGCCAGATGGATCTGTTGTCTCATGCTAGCAAGGCGGTACCATATCTCAGCCCATGTTGTCGAGTTCCTTAGTCTCGTGCTTTTCCGTCACCACCAAAAGGCTCCTCCCCGCTGCCCGTGCTCATCGAATCGCAAAAGGTCTAGGACTACCAGATAAAGGTTTCAGCCTTCACCCCTATTAATTTGCCTTTCCATTCCTTCCACTCTCCTTCTCTTCGCATCTATATCGAGCCATCACCATCCTCTCCTCTCCTCCTCCCACCATGACCATTCCCTCCCTCACTGCCAACTACTTCCTTACCATCCTTGCGCCATAGATTTGGCGGCTCACGCCTTCCCACCACGACCAAGGCGGATAGGTTTGTTGTCTTACCACAGAAAAGGCAGGACCAGATCCAGCCCATGTCATCGGGTTCAACTCCATCTTGTGCTTTTCCATCACCGCCACCAGGCTCCTCCCCGCTGCTCGTGCTTATCGAATCGCAAAAGGTCTAGGACCCATCGAAACCAGATAAAGGTTTCAGCCTCTCCTCCCAGCAAGACTATTCCCTCCCCTTACTTCCAACTATTTCCTTACCATCCTTTCATCACAGATCTGCAGATCACACCTCCCCACCACGACGAGGCCGGACAAATCTGTTATCTTACCATGGAAAAGGCAGGACCACATCCAGCTCATGTCGTCGGGTTTGTCTCCATCTTGTGTTTTTCCGCCACCGCTACTAGGATCCTCCCCGCTGCTTGTGCTTATCGAATCGCAAAAGGTCTAGGACCCACCGAAACCAGATAAAGGTTTCAGCCTTCACCCCAATTAATTTGCCTCCCCATTCCTTTCACTCTCCTTTTCAAATCTGGATCGAGCCATCACCATCCTGTCCTCCCCATCCTCCCAGCATGAATTCCCTCTCCTCACTTCCAAATACTTCCTTACCATCCTTGCGCCACAGATCTGTCGGCTCCCTCCTCCCACCACGACGAGACCGGATGGATCTGTTGCCTTACAACGGAAAAGGCAGAACGAGAACCAGCCCATGTCATCGAGTTCCTCCCTGGTGCTCGTGCTCATCGAAACACAAAAGGTCCAGGACCCATCGAAACCAAGTAAAGGTTTCAGCCTCCACCCCACTTATTTTGCCTCTCCATTCCTTCCACTCTCCTCCTCTTCAGATCTGGATCGAGTCATGACCATCCTCTCCTCCCTTCCTCCCAGCATGACCATTCCCTCCTCTCACTGCCAACTACTTCCTTACCATCCTTGCGCCACAGATCTGCCGGCTCACGCCTTCCCACCACGACGAGGGCGGATAGATCTGTTGTCTTACCACGGAAAAGGCAGGACCAGATACAACCCATGTTGTTGGGTTCGTCTGAAGGAAATATGCCCTAGAGGCAATAATAAAGTTATTATTTATTTCCTTATATCATGATAAATGTTTATTATTCATGCTAGAATTGTATTAACCGGAAACATAATACATGTGTGAATACATAGACAAACATAGTGTCACTAGTATGCCTCTACTTGACTAGCTCATTAATCAAAGATGGTTATGTTTCCTAACCATAGACATGTGTTGTCATTTGATTAATGGGATCACATCATTAGGAGAATGATGTGATTGACATGACCCATTCCGTTAGCCTAGCACTTGATCGTTTAGTATATTGTTATTGCTTTCTTCATGACTTATACATGTTCCTGTAACTATGAGAATTATGCAACTCCCGTTTACCGGAGGAACACTTTGGGTACTACCAAACGTCACAACGTAACTGGGTGATTATAAAGGAGTACTACAGGTGTCTCCAAAGGTACATGTTGGGTTGGCGTATTTCGAGATTAGGTTTTGTCACTCCGATTGTCGGAGAGGTATCTCTGGGCCCTCTCGGTAATGCACATCACTATAAGCCTTGCAAGCAATGTGACTAATGAGTTAGTTGCGGGATGATGCATTATGTAACGAGTAAAGAGACTTGCCGGTAACGAGATTGAACTAGGTATTGGATACCGACGATCGAATCTCGGGCAAGTAACATACCGATGACAAAGGGAACAACGTATGTTGTTATGCGGTTTGACCGATAAAGATCTTCGTAGAATATGTAGGAACCAATATGGGCATCTAGGTTCCGCTATTGGTTATTGACCGAGAATAGTTCTAGGTCATGTCTACATTGTTCTCGAACCCGTAGGGTCCGCACGCTTAAGGTTTCGATGAGAGTTTTATTATGAGTTTATGAGTTTTGATGTACCGAAGGAGTTCGGAGTCCCGGATGAGATCGGGGACATGACGAGGAGTCTCGAAATGGTCGAGACGTAAAGATCGATATATTGGACGACTATATTCGGACTTCGGAAAGGTTCCGAGTGATTCGGGTATTTTTCGGAGTACCGGAGAGTTACGGGAATTCGCCGGGAGAAGTATTGGGCCTTATTGGGCCATAAGGGAAAGAGAGAGGGGCTGCCTAGGGCAGGCCGCGCGCCCCCCCAAGGCCTAGTCCGAATTGGACTAGGAGGAGGGGCTGCGCCCCCTCCTTCCTTCCCTTCTCTCTTGCCTTTCCTTCTCTCCTACTCCTACTACATGGAAGGGCTCCTAGTTCTACTAGGAAAAGGGGAATCCTACTCCCGGTGGGAGTAGGACTCCCCTAGGGCGCGCCATAGAGAGGGCCGGCCCTCCCCCTCCTCCACTCCTTTATATACGGGGGCAGGGGGCACCCCACAGAAACACAAGTTGATCTACGGATCGTTCCTTAGCCGTGTGCGGTGCCCCCCTCCACCATATTCCACCTCGGTCATATCATCGCGGAGTTTAGGCGAAGCCCTGCGCCGGTAGAACATCATCATTGTCACCACGCCATCGTGCTGACGGATCTCATCCCCGAAGCTTTGGTGGATCGGAGCCCGAGGATCGTCATCGAGCTGAACGTGTGCTGAACTCAGAGGTGCCGTACGTTCGGTACTTGGATTGGTCGGATCGTGAAGACGTATGACTACATCAACCGCGTTGTCATAACGCTTCCGCTTACGGTCTACGAGGGTACGTGGACAATACTCTCCCCTCTCGTTGCTATGCCATCACCATGATCTTGCGTGTGCGTAGGAATTTTTTTGAAATTACTACGTTCCCCAACATCGTCTCCATCTGGTGCTTTTTCGTCGCCTCCATGTGGCTTCTTCCCGCAGCTCGTGCTCATCCAAAAGCAAAAGGTCCAGGAAACATCAAAACCCGCTAAAGGTTTTAGCCTGCACCCCAATTAATTTGCCTCTCCATTCCTTCCACTGCCCCCTCTTCAAATCTGGATCGAGCCATGACCATCCTCTCCTCCCCTCCTCCCAGCATGACTGAGGGAGTCCTGGACTAGGGGGTGTCCGGATAGCCGAACTATCATCATTGGCCGGACTCCAAGACTATGAAGATACAAGATTGAAGACTTCGTCCCGTGTCCGGATGGGACTTTCCTTGGCATGGAAGGCAAGCTTGGCGATACGGATATGTAGATCTCCTACCATTGTAACCGACTCTGTGTAACCCTAGCCTTCTCCGGTGTCTATATAAACCGGAGGGTTTTAGTCCATAGGACGAACAACAATCATATCATAGGCTAGCTTCTAGGGTTTAGCCTCCTTGATCTCGTGGTAGATCCACTCTTGTACTACCCATATCATCAATATCAATCAAGCAGGAGTAGGGTTTTACCTTCATCGAGAGGGCCCGAACCTGGGTAAAAACATCGTGTCCCTTGTCTCCTGTTACCATCCGCCTAGACGCACAGTTCGGGACCCCCTACCCGAGATCCGCCGGTTTTGACACCGACATTGGTGCTTTCATTGAGAGTTCCTCTGTGTCGTCGCTCATAGGCCCGATGGCTCCTTCGATCATCAACAACAACGCGGTCCAGGGTCAGACTTTTCTCCCCGGACAGATCTTTGTATTCGGCGGCTTTGCACCGCGGGCCAATTCGCTCGGCCATCTGGAGCAGATCGAAAGCTATGCCCCTGGCCATCAGGTCAGATTTGGAAGTTTGAACTTCGCAGCCGACATTCGCGGAGAATTGATCTTCGACGGATTCGAGCCACAGCCGAGCGCGCCGCACTGTCACGATGGGCATGACCTAGCTCTGCCGCCGGACAGTGCCCTGGAGGCCGCTCAAGAGTCCGCTCCGACCCTTAACTTGGAGCCGACTGCGCCGATCGAGGATGGGTGCTTAGACACCGCCTCGGGGGCTGCTACCTCTACGGCGATAGAGCCGAATACCGACCCTGTCCCTTGTGAAGATCGTGACTCCGAGGTGCCGGACTCCTCACCGGACTCCGAACCTCCCGCGCCTCTACCAATCGAATTCGATTGGGCGCCGATCATGGAGTTCACCGCTACGGACATCTTTCAGCACTCGCCTTTTGGCGACATCCTTAACTCACTAAAGTATCTCTCATTATCAGGAGAGCCCTGGCCGGACCACGGTCAGGACGGTTGGGACACGGACGACGAAGAAATTCAAAGCCCACCCACCACCCACTTTGTAGCCACTGTCGACGACCTAACCGACATGCTAGACTTCGACTCTGAAAACATCGACGGTATGGACGACGATGCCAGAGACGACCAAGAACCAGCGCCTACGGGGCACTGGAAAGCCACCTCAACTCATGATGTATACATGGTGGATACACCAACAGGAAGCAATAACGAGGAACAACGGGACACTGCGAGGCATAATTCCCTCGAAAAACAGCCAAAACAGCGACGCAAGCGTCGCCCGAAGTCCCGCCTCGATAACAACAGCACCCATATCGACCCAGCCATAGAGCAGGGCGAACCAGTGGACGACTAACATGCCACCAAGCAACCATCCGAACAAAAGGAATTGGATAAACAGTCCATCCCCGGCGAAAACAACAGTCCGGATGATCTCACGTCGGACACATCGTTAGAACAGAAAAATCTTCGCAAAAGGCTCGTCACCACTGCACGAATTCTGAAGAAGCAGAAGCGGAAGCTCAAAACAGCGGAAGACATACTCAGAATGAGATGGAGCAAGGTACTCAAGACCGCAGACAAGTACGGCGATAGCCGCCAAACAAAGAGCTACCCGAAGCGCACACTATTGCCCGAATTCGACGAAGAGGCCATGGAGCCCCCACAATCAAAAAACAAAGGGGCTGCCCGGTCGGATAGATGACCACATGGCAAACAAAGAGCGGCAAGCGGCGCCGCACACAAGCCGACACACGATCCACATAAGGATCTTCACAAAAAGGATAGCCCGGTCAGGTCCATCTACGGGCCAAGAAGGAAGGCTCCTGGGAGCAAAACAACACGACGAGTGTTCGAAAATAATGGCACACCTAAATACAGGGGCGCCGCACACCCCCTATGTTTCACCGATGAGGTACTGGATCATGAATTTCCAGCGGGATTCAAGCCCGTAAACATAGAGGCATACGACGGAACAACAGACCCGGAGTCTGGATTGAGGATTACATCCTACACATACATATGGCTAGAGGAGACGATCTCCACGCCATAAAATACCTACCCCTCAAGCTCAAAGGGCCAGCCCGGCACTGGCTCAAAAGCCTCCCAGAAAATACCATTGGAAGTTGGGAAGAGCTCGAGGACGCATTTCGGGCAAATTTTCAGGGGACTTATGTCCGCCCTCCGGATGCAGACGATTTAAGTCACATAACTCAACAGCCCGGAGAGTCAGCCCGCAAATTCTGGAACAGGTTCCTTACCAAAAAGAACCAAATAGTCGACTGTCCGGACGCCGAAGCCTTAGCAGCCTTCAAACATAACGTCCGAGACGAATGGCTCGCCAGACACCTCGGCCAGGAAAAGCCAAGGACAATGGCCGCATTAACAAGCCTCATGACCCGCTTTTGCGCGGGAGAAGATAGCTGGCTGGCAAGATGCAGCACCAGCGACCCGAGTACATCCGAGGTCAGAGATGGAAATGGGAAACCACGACGCAGAAAAGACCAGCGTCGGAATAAGGAAAATAGCCCAAAGAGCACGGCAGTTAACGCCGGGTTCAAAAGCTCTCGGCCGAACAACAAAACACTGCCTCTTAAGGACAACAGTGACGAGCTATCCAATCTAAACAAAATCTTGGACAAGATATGTCAAATCCACAGTACCCCCGGGAAGCCTGCAAACCATACCCACAGAGATTGTTGGGTCTTCAAGCAGTCCGGCCGACTTAACGCCGAACACAAGGGGCTCGACGCACCAAGTGAGGACGACGACGAACCCCACAAGCAGAGCGCCGGAAACAAAAGACTTTCCCACAAGAAGTCAAAACAGTGAATTCACTTCAAGTGATAACAAGGAAAAATAGGGCGGCACCTACTAAAGTACGCGCCGCACGGTCCACCCCAGCGGAGTCCCGAAACTGGATGTCACAACCAATTACTTTCGACCATCAGGATTACTCCAGAGGTATTCGAAACGCAGGATGGACTGCTTTGATATTGGATCCTATAATCGACGGGCTACAGTTTACACAAGTCCTAATGGATGGTGGCAGCGATATAAACCTGCTATAGCAGGACTCAATCCGCAGAATGGGGATAGACCCTACCAAAATTCGCCATAGCAACACTTCCTTTAAAGGAGTAACGCCAGGCCCTTATGCCAATTGTACGGGCTCCTTATTACTAGAAGTTGTGTTCGGTTCATCCGACAACTTCCGTCGCGAAAAGCTAATCTTCCATATCGCCCCATTTAAAAGTAGCCATCAAGCACTATTGGGACGCGAAGCTTTCGCCCGCTTTAACGCAATACCGCATTACGCGTCTCTTACACTCAAAATGCCCGGTCCACGCGGTATCATCTCATTAAAAGGTAACTTCGAGTGTTCCTCGACCACGGAAGAACGTGAGACTGCCTTGACAGCTACACACTAATCCGGCTTTGATGATCAAAGCTCCTAAAATAGGTCATTCAGACCCCGGACACGGTTAGACGAGTCCGGTATAAATAAACAAGGGGCTTACTAGCCACATACCCCTTTACAAGGGGCTGAAAGCATGAACAATGAGAGCCAATAAAGCTCAATTTTATTCATTTTTTAAATCATGCTCCGTTTTAAATACATTTTTCGCAAGCTCTTTTTCCAAACTAAGTTCTTCTCTCTTTACAGATGAACAACGTGCTACACCCGTCCAGGATACAGCACAACGGAGACACAGGCGCAGACGTGCAGCAGGGACCCGTTACAAGGATTCTTTTCAGATTAAGACCCTGCGTAAACCTTTTTTACTGTCTCTTGTTGATACACATCCCCCGGTCTCTTACCATAACCGTGGAGGAGGCTGGCGTTTTGGCATCGGCCGCATCAGAAGTTTTTGCGCGTACCTGGACACCAGGGGCTTAGGGCATTGTTCTGCCCGTCATCATAAAGACCGAATACCTTAGGGAGTGTTCGGCGTCTCGAGTTAGGCCTTATATGCATCAGCTCCGAATCATGTCTTTGGTCAAATGTTGGGTTTGCCCGGCTCCTGTGTTTTGCTGCCTTACGTTCCGCTCTATCGGCTAACGCGGCACCAGGAGAACTACTGCGATTGTGCCCCGGTTCGGCCGGGTGAGCACCTCAGTAGAGAAAGCCGAAAACTGACTGTCATGATATAGCGAGAGACTGGTCAACCACTCGATCGACCACCGGAATGTTTAGAATTCCTCCGCTTTGACGAAGGACCGTTTCCCGGTCAGGCACACACGCGCCCCGAGTTCGGAGAGCGCGGTGCCCCTAGGGGCTATATAGTAGCCCCACCATCGAAATCCTATGGCTAAGTGAAAGTGATAAAGCATTATAGTCCGGTTGCCTAGTTTGCTACGCTATCACCTCCTTCACAGGACCAAGACGTTGGATTAAGTGTGAAAATGCGCCTTTTTGCAAACACCCCCGCACCATGTGCGTGGGGGCTGAAGCCGAAGACTGCCATCTTTCAGGTTATATATACATATACATTAACGGCCGCACAGGAGATATTTCAATACTTGAACGCACAAGTATAAAAAGCCCTTATATTATAAATATAGTTTTACAAATCATACATGTCATTTGAACATAACGTTTTTCGAGCACTGCGACTCTATTAAGCGAGCGCCCCGCAGGACTTCCTCAAAATAGTGCTCGGCGGGTAATCGGCTTCTGTCCGAACCCCGGGATGCAACGTCGGTGGCATCCATCTCTGCCCAGCATGTTTTGACACGGGCGAGGGCCATCCGTGCACCCTCTATGCATGCCGACCGCTTCATCGCCTTGATATGCGGAACCGCATCAAGGAACTGCTGCACCAAGCCAAAATAACTCTTCGGCTTGGGCCTGTCCGGCCACAGATGAGCCACGACATCCTTCATGGCAAGTCCGGACAACCTGTTCAGCTCAGCCCACTCAGCCAATCGATCAGTTAACGGAAGTGGACGCTCCGGACTATGGAATTGAGACCAAAAAAGCTCTTCCATCTCGTGATCCTTTTGGCTTCGGAAGTGCACGACCGCGTCCGCCGCACTCGCCGCCAAATTCAGATAAGTATCCTCCGCACCCCACAACTGGCCCAACTGAGCATACTTCGGGTCCGTAAACTTCCTACGCAGCAGAAAGGGCTTTCCAGCCGCAATATCCCCGGCCTGACGCAGCTCCTCCTTTATAGCCCTCATCGCGGAGCGGGCATCTTTGGCTTCGGCAGTGGCCTTCTTCAGGTCCTCTTGCTCCGCTCGGCGTTCTCTTTCAAGAAACTCATAGCGGTCGGTAGCATCCTTCAGCTTCACGGCCATTTCGGCCATCTCCTCCCTGCTTCGGCAGTGAGCAGCCTTTTCGGCTTTTAGCTCTTCGGCCGCCTTCGAGGCAGCCGCATCACTCTTTCTGGCTTGCTCCTTGACTCGGGCAAGCTCCGCCCGAAGCTCCTCCATAGCAGCGGCGCCATCTGCATCAAGCATACATATTGTCAGGCGTGGGCATCAGCTCCCTTACCAGGTGACCGCGGAGAAGCCACCTACCTTGTGACTCGTCAAGCCGTTTATTGACCAGCGCGATGTCCGCATCCGCAACGTCAAGTTGCCGCTTCAGTTCGGCAACTACATCAGTCCGGCCGGCCACCGAACGCCCCGCCACCTGTACGGGAAGAGCGATACCTTATAACTGAGATTATGATCCTCGGCACGCTGTCGTTCTCGCCAACATACCGAGTCTCAGGGGCTACTATCTATACAGGGCGCATTCTAAGCGCAAAACTGTCAAAAAGTATGGTCATTTTTACGTACCTCAAACCCCATCAGTAAACTTCTGACGGCCTCATGCAACCCGCTCTCAGCGGATGAAATCCTTTCAATCACCGTACCCATTAATGTACGGTGATCTTCTGGGATAGACGCCCTCTCGAGCAGATCCTTCAGCTCCTCCGGCCGTACACCAGTTGGTGCCGAACTCTCCGGCCCCGCCGGACTCGGGGAGACCCTCCGCGACGACACCTCAGGGTCGTCCGCCCCGCCTGACGGTGCGGCAGATGGAGGCGTCTCGCTCTCCATCATCTCCGGACGAAGATCCCCCGAAGATGAGCTCTGCTGAGAAGGGCTGAGATCCGAACTACAAGGTAAGAACTTCGGTTATCCTCAGAAATAAAAACAGGGATGTCCCTTATTATGAAACTCCTCTTTTCTACTTACGGCTCGCTGGAGGGCCGATTCCCTTGGGGAAATAGTGCGGCCGGGGTTTCCCCTGGCGCAGGACCCTCCGGTGAAGATTTCTTCCCCCGCTTTGAGGCCTTGACCTCCGGATCTTCGGAAGCGGTCCTCTTCTCCCCCTGGAGGGAGGGATTCTCGATCCCCCCTTTCTTGAGAGCCTCTTTAGCAGAGGCAGTAGTTTCCCTGTTTCCCCCTTCGCCCTCTTCTAAAGGCACAGCCTCCAGCATCCTGGCTAACACGGGATCCGGCGTGGTCTCAGGGAGGGGGGCCGGACACCTTATTAGCTTTGCTTCTGCTATCCACTCCTGTTCAGGGGACAACTTTTTAAAAGAGCGAGAATTATGATGAATATACGGATAGCACGTCCGGGCAAGGGAACTACTTACTTGAGTATCCGGGCGATTGCAGCTTAGGCCGGCATCCTCGGTCAAGTCCGGACACATCTCTTGTGATCCGAAGAACAGTTTATACATCTCCACGGGCGTCGCACCCATGAAGTGGCGGAGAGCTCGCGGTCCCTCCGGATTGAATTCCCACAGCCGGAGAGGGCGACGTTTGCAGGGCAGAAGGCGCCGGATCAGCATGACCTGCGTCACTACGACCAGAGTGATCTCCCTCTCTTGGAGGTCTTGAATCCGGCCCTGCAGTATTGGTACGTCCTTGGACGGCCCCCAGTCAAGCCCTTTGTTGACCCACGACGCCAGCCGCTGTGGAGGGCCCGGGCGAAAGACAGGTGGCGCCACTTGCCTGGTGCCCCTGGGAGCGGTGATGTAGAACCACTCCTGTTGCCACAAACCAAGCTCCTCTTGAAAAGAGCCCTCGGGCCATGGAGCATCGGCCCTCTTGCTTATGACAGCCCCTCTGCACTCTGCCTATCGCCCCTCGATCATCTTCGGCTCCATGTTGAAGGTCTTGAGCCACAATCCGAAGTGAGGGGTAGTGCGGAGGAAGGCTTCGCAGACAACAATGAAAGATGAGATGTGGAGGATGGACTCCGGAGCCAAGTCATGGAACTCCAGCCCATAATAGAACATGAGCCCCCTCACGAAAGGGTCCGTCGGGAAGCCTAAACCCCGACGGAAGTGAGACATGAACACCACGCTCTCACCAGGCTCGGGGGTGGGAATGACTTGCCCTTGGGCGGGCAGCCTATGCGAAATCTCGCAGGTTAGATACCTGGCGTCTCTCAGCTTTAGCACGTCCTCTTCTGTGCACCCACCGGCCCTGTAGGTCGGAGCCGGACATTGTCGAAGGTCCGAAGTGCTCGAATCTGGAACCTTGGGTGTTGGAACTCGGGACGAGGGGCGGATTTGATCAAGGATTGAAGAAAAGAAACAGGCCTTGGTCTCATTATAAAGGGGTAGAATACCAAGAGCCGTCCCCGTGACCGTTTGGAACTCGCCTCCGATGGAGGGGGCGTGGCAACGGGCGCGGTTGGGTTACCCACGTCCGTATTGATGAGAATCCCGGAATAAGGGGACACGATCTCTGCTTCGACAAGACGTGCCAAGGAAACCGCTTCGCTAAACGTGCTGAGGTGGAACAATAAAAACAATTCGAGTAAAGGCTTGGCCGTGGCGTGATGTCATGCTACGAAATACGTCAACAGATTGAAGTTGTGTAAATATTATTCTTTCTACGGTGGTATGTGGAATTTATTTTGCAGAGCCGGACACTATCATGGTGTTCACAATCTTCTATGATGTATTCGGAGGAGGAACCCGCCTTGCAATGCCGAAGACAATATGCGCGCCGGACTCGTCGTCATTGAAGCCTGGTTCAGGGGCTACTGAGGGAGTCCTGGACTAGGGGGTGTCCGGATAGCCGAACTATCATCATTGGCCGGACTCCAAGACTATGAAGATACAAGATTGAAGACTTCGTCCCGTGTCCGGATGGGACTTTCCTTGGCGTGGAAGGCAAGCTTGGCGATACGGATATGTAGATCTCCTACCATTGTAACCGACTCTGTGTAACCCTAGCCCTCTCCGGTGTCTATATAAACCGGAGGGTTTTAGTCCATAGGACGAACAACAATCATATCATAGGCTAGCTTCTAGGGTTTAGCCTCCTTGATCTCGTGGTAGATCCACTCTTGTACTACCCATATCATCAATATCAATCAAGCAGGAGTAGGGTTTTACCTCCATCGAGAGGGCCCGAACCTGGGTAAAAACATCATGTCCTTTGTCTCCTGTTACCATCCGCCTAGACGCACAGTTTGGGACCCCCTATCCGAGATCCGCCGGTTTTGACACCGATAATGATCATTCCCTCCCCTAACTACCAACTGCTTCCTTAGCATCCTTGCGCCACAGATCTGCCGGCTCGTGCCTCCCCACCACGATGAGGCTGGGCGGATCTGTTGTCTTACCATGGAAAATACAGGACCAGAACCGGCCATGTCGTTGGGTTCATATCCATCTCGTGCTTTTCCAAAACCAAGCTCCTCCCCGCTGCTCGTGCTCAACGAAATGCAAAACATCCAGGACTCAATGAAACTAGATAAAGGTTTCAGCCTCCACCCCAACTAATTTGCCTCTCCATTCCTTTCACTCTCCTCCTCTTCAAATCTGGACCGAGCCATCACCATCCTCTCCTGCCCTCCTCCCAGCATGACCATTCCCTTCCCCTCAGTGCCAACTACTTCCTTACCATCCTTGTGCCTCAGATCTGTAGGCTCTCGCCTCCTGACCATGACGAGGCCGAACCGATCTGTCAGTCTTACAACGGAAAAGGCAGGACCAGATCCAACCCATGCATGTCGCCGGGTTCGTCTCCATCTCGTGCTTTTCTGCCATCAAGCTCCTCCCTGCAGCTCGTGCTCATCGAATTGCAAAAGGTCCAGGACCCATCGAAACCATATAAAGGTTTCAGCCTCCACCGCAGTTAACTTGCCTCTCCATTATTTCCACTCTCCTCTTCAGATCTGGATCATGCCATCACAATCCTCTCCTCGCCTCCTCCTAGGATGACCATTCCCTCCCCTCACTCCAACTACTTCCTTACCATCCTTGCGCCATAGGTCTGCCATCTTATGCCTCCCCACCATGACAAGGCCGGACAAATCTGTTGTCTTACTACGGAAAAGGCAGTACCAGAAATAGCCCATGTCTTCGAGTTCGTCTCCATCTTGTGCTTTTCCGCCACCGCCACAAGGCTCCTTCCCGCTGCTCGTTCTCATCGAAACGCAAAAGGTTTAGGACCCATCGAAACCAGATAAAGGTTTCAGCCTCCACCCCGATAAATCCGCAAACATTTTTTAAATCCAAAAACATTTTCTCAAATTGGTGAAGTTTGTCGGAATTCATGAACATTTTATAAATTCACAAACTTTTTTGGGTCCATGAACAATTTTTCAAATTCATGAACATTTTTTGAACTCATATACATTTTTTAAATTCGTGAACACTTTTTTGAATTCACGAGTGTTTTATTGAATCCGTGAACAGTCTTTTGAAATTTGCCCGCATCCCACACAAACATGTGTAGCCGTTTTGGAAGAAAAAACGAATATAACCCATGGTGATCGGCTCTTTTCTGAAACACACTCCACTTTATTAATTGAGAACAATGTTTCTTGGGATACAATGGAGATCAGGGGGCTGAATAAAGCCAGAAGTGGTGTCTTTCAGTCAGGCCTGGAGCGTATTTTGTGAGGCTATGTCCATCGGCATTCGAGTCCCTTCGTTCGTAGATAAAGGTAGCAGATGCAAAATCAGCAACCGATATGACAATCTCATGAATTATACTGCCATTCCTTCCACCAGAACCAGACTTGATGTTCTCCATGACCTCCTTACAATCTGTAGCTATGAATATGTGGTTGAGTGAGGGGTCTTTTGCCAATGCCATAGTTTCCCGGCCTGCCATAGCTTCCAAGATTGTTGGGTATGTGATTCCCATACTCACGATGGCAGAAGATCCCAAGTAAGTCCCATCAAAATCCCTACATACTGACCGCGAAGCACCACTAATGGTAGTCATTGAAACAGCCCCATCTACCTTAAGTTTGGCAAAAACCAGCAGGGGTGGTGTCCAACGAACTCTTGTAGGAATAGAGGAGGGGATGAGATCAACTCCTATGTGCAAAATCATAAACTCCCTCTATCCGAAAATAAATGTAGTTGATTTAGTACAACTGACACTTAGGACAGAGAGAGTATAACCAAATGAATAGGCCGGCTCTCTAGGTAGTGCTAGGATGAGCTCCATTAATTAGCCCACTAGATCGGCAACGCGCCCTGGCGCGAGGGTGCCTGTCCGAACGTTTTGGTCAAACGTGTAATGTTAAGTTATTAGTAACTCAAGTTGTTATTTGGACGACGAAAAGGACAATGAAAGCATGATATTATCATCGTGTGTCTAAATGGGACTAACAACGCCTGAATTAACTGGAGCTATAGATGTCAGATAGAATGTAACTACAAATATCGGTATTCGCTTAACGCTGCAACCTGAGAAACCTCGAACACTCACCCATGAAGCTGTTGCATCACAAAGTATAGATTGGGATCGCGCCTTGGCGCGAGGGTGCCGGTCCCAATTATGTGTTAAAGCAGATAATGTCAAGTCACGAAGAATCCTGATTTGTTGTGGTAAAGTAAGTATCATAGGATAGGAATCATGGTTTAGCCAACGTATTCAAACAGAAAAAAAACATTCACTTACAATAGAATGAAGACATCATCAAGTTCAACATCATTATTAGATTACAAGGCAGCATCGAGTCCAGTGCATTTATGAGACTACAGAAGAAACCACTAGACATTCAGTTCAATACTAAGAGCGCGGATGCGGACGTGGACATGAGAGAGTAGGTACTAATATAAGACAAAGTTTGCAGCATATCCATATGTAAGCAAGGCAGCTACCCAATATAGGCTAAAGTTATACCAAAAAACTACTTCAGTACAAAGGGAACATCTCAAAAAACAGGAGGTAGTAAACATTTACTAATGGTTCAGTACAAAACATCAAGGTTTCATCACACACCATTGACAAATTTCATATGAAATGTAACATAATATATACCAAATCATTCTTATTGTAACAAATAAATAAATATGCTGAAGAACCTTCCAAGAGCGTTAGTGTATTTCATAAAGCTATAAAGGGGACATCCTACAACACATCATACTTGTTGGTCCTCAACTAACGCTTCTCTCTCCAAGTATACTGGAATTCCAAAGAGTGGTCTTGAGGCGTGATGTCATGTCCAGGGCCATGGCCCAGCACTCAGATCCAAACCAAAAAAAGGTTACAATTTACTACTATAGAAAGATACATAGTACATATGGTGTTGAGCAGAAAAACAACAATATATTACTCCCTCCGTTCGGAATTACTTGTCACATAAATGGATGTATCTAGACATATTTTAGTTGTAGATACGTCCATTTTTATCCACTTTTGAGACAAGTAATTTGGAACGGAGGGAGTACACGGGAAAGAACATGCCATTTGTTGTACACAAGTGAACCCCTAACAAAGCAATGCCCTAGATTACTTCGGTATCATCTTCACACCTCCATGAGACTCCAGGTTGTAGCCTTAAATATAAGTGTAGACAAACCATGTCAAAGAAAGTAATGTTTCTCCTCAAAATAAAGGTAATGTTTCTCTTCCTATTTCGGATTGGGAGAATCATGACAGAGAGGCATGAGACCACAAATAGTAGCACATGCAAAGCATATGATATCTGAATGGAATCTAAAATGCTATAAGTTCATAATGGTTAGGAACAAAAGAGAATCAGTGAGCACATAAACATGCATCAGGTCCTTCGCATTCACATGAGAAAAACCCAGCATGATTGTATCAGGTCCTTCTCATTCACATGAGAAAAAAAACAGCATGACTTTATCTTGAACACCAAACAATATACAGGTGAACTTACCTAATTAGCAGTATGAAATTGGATAATGCAAGTGCATGATCTATATAAGTAGATGGCAATAATAACAAATTAACAATAATAATACATAGCCTGCAAGAGTAGAGAACATCTATTGTATACGAAGGCACATCATTCTCTACCACAAAAGTAGGGAAACAGAGCACTAAAACAAAGAAGAGTACAGGTTTCTTTCACCAACAGATGAAATTTGCATAGAACACTCAATAAGGGATGAACAACAATGGGAATTTTTCTTCTAAGACAGCCACAAATGATTATGAATCATGGGTCACTACTAGGAAAAGGCTACTAATGGCGCACTGGTTTTGCCTGCTAATGGTGCATTACCAGTGCGCCATTAGTATCACGCCACTAGAATTTTTCACTAATGGCGCACCATTTAGTGCGCCATTAGTATTGCCCACAGTGCGCCACTATTATCTGCTATACTTATAGCGCACCACATGGAAGTGCGCCATTAGTAACAATTTTTTTAATTTTTTTGTTTTTTCTTAATCTCAGGTCACTATTTCACATATGAGATATTCAACACATATATATACAACAAGCATCCATATAACAATCATATCCAACACACAAGTTTCATCATATATACATACATAGCCAACACATAGTTCCGTCGTTACATATTACAAAAGTTTCACATTGTTCATCCAACACCGTTATCCATCAATTCACAAAAGCTTCACATTGATACAAAATAAAAACACAAATGGAAAAGAAGTACTCCATCCACGCAAGCTTCCATCAATTAAATCAAATCTGCAAAATGATAAACAAGAAGTTAGAAGAAGAAGAACTTAGGTAACTTAGGTAAAATGAAGCTAACCTATGTCATTTTGGAAAAGAAGAAGAATAAGAAAAGGACTATAAGCTTATTATGTAAACTTGATCATTTTGTGCTAACATAAGTTATTTTGGAGCTAACCTATAGGAAACTAAGCATATAAGCTCTTAGTTAGCATATTAGAGCCAACTTAGGTAAAATGAAGCTAAGCTATGTCATTTTGGAAAAGAAGAAGAATAAGAAAAAGACTATAAGCTTATTATGTAAAGTTGATCATTTTGTGCTAACATAAGTTATTTTGGAGCTAACCTATAGGAAACTAAGCATATAAGCTCTTAGTTAGTATATTAGAGCCAACTTAGGTAAAATGAAGCTAAACTGTGTCATTTTGGAAAAGAAGAAGAATAAGAAAAAGACTATAAGCTTATTATATAAACTTGATTATTTTGTGCTAACATAAGTTATTTTGGAGCTAACCTATAGGAAACTAAGCATATAAGCTTTAAGTTAGTATATTAGAGCCAACTTAGATAAAAATGAAGCTAACCTATGTCATTTTGGAAAAGAAGAAGAATAAGAAAAAGACTATAAGCTTATTATGTAAACTTGATCATTTTGTGCTAACATAAGTTATTTTGGAGCTAACCTATAGGAAACTAAGCATATAAGCTCTAAGTTAGTATATTAGAGCCAACTTAGGTAAAAATGAAGCTAACCTATAGGAAACTAAGCATATTAGAGATAACATAGGTAACTAAGTATATATATATATATATCATTTTGGATAGCTAACCTATAGGAGATCTGACATACCTGACAAAGTTCAGTTCTCATGCATTGTTCTTCTCATTCTTCTCCTTCCTCTCCCTGATGTGCCTAGAGCGGCGAGGCGGTGGAGGCAGTGGAGGCAGTGGGATGTAGTCTTCTACCACAATTGGCGTGGTCATGTCGCCCAGCTGTGGGATCGCCGGCGCCACCACCGGTGCGTGGTCATTGTCAGGCACCACCACCATCGCGAGGCCACCTTCAGGCACGACCATCGCTAGGTCATCCTCAGCCACCTCCATCTCTTGCCCATGGTCAGCCACCACCATCTCTTGCCCTTGGTCAGCCACCACCAGCGCTAGGTCATCCTCAGCCTGATGCCCATCGTCATCCTGCAGCTCCTCATCCTCACTCTGCTCCTCTTCTCCCGCATTCCAGTCCGGATCATCCTTCTTGTTGTCTATGCTGCTGCCAGAATTGCTGCTGCTTTCGCTACAGCCAGAATCGTTGCTGCTTTCGCTACAGTCATAGCCGCTGCTGCTTTGGCTGTAGCCAGTGTCGCTGCTGCTGCTCCCATTACCTGTCCAAAATGCAACAATGACCGTTAACAATCGATGTGAGACAAAGCCAAATGTAGAGGAATAAGAAGAGGCAGAACATACCGGCATCATCATCGGCAGCATAGCGCATGCGACCCATAGTCTTGTTGAACACCTACACGATGAGCATGTTGGCATCGTCGTCGTACCTGAAGAGAAGGAAGTACCCCAGCTGCAGGTCGTAGGCACGGTAGAACTTCTCCCACCCACGAGACAAGTACATGTGGCCCTTCTTGATCACCAACTGCACATCCCACTGCCTGCGAAACCCGCTGCCGGCCTGTCGCAGCTTCACATTATTTGGCGGATCTTCACCCATCAGCATGTTCATAAAACTGTCAGGCAGCCTCTGCAGTTTGGGACAATGAGTGATGTAGCAAACAACAGATATCATAATGAGATGGGTGAAGGGGAGATCTCTCGTTTTATATACCTGCGTCATGGATGATACTGAAGCCTCAAGTATGATAGTGAAGAACTCGGAAGCATCCAACTCGTACTGCGGTGTCGCAGATCGGCGGTGGCTGCTTCCCGCCATCTCTGATAAGCAGCAGAAGAGACCAATTAGTACCCATGCATGATAACATGCATTAGTCGCAAGTACCCCATATGTCCTATTTTTAGCAAAGTAATGCTAAAATTCACGGAAAATTTCAGCATTACCTTTGCTGAAAATAGGACATATGGAGTACCCGAATTTGCCGGAACGGAAGTTAATCGACATTCCGGCAAACTCAAGGGCCTCTCGGGGTACCTGCAAATTCATCACGACACAATGGTCGGAGACAAAACCCAGCAAACTAGCACCACAAAGCACATAACAAAATTCAGTAAATTTCCAGCAACTACTCCTAATGCAAACAAGATTCACCTAGCAAGGTTTATTTGACATGGAGTAGTTTATTTCATAGAGTAAACATTAGCACTATTTGACAGTAAAAGGTTTTAGCTAATTTGAATTAACTGAAAGCAGCAGTACATCATTTTTATTGATAGTAAAATGTTCAAAGAAACAGAAATATCAGTACAATAGCTAGATTACACTATCAGTACACTAGCAGTAAAATGTTCATTTACTTTGAATAAACAAATATTCAAGCAGATTTGCTTGTCCTACTCCTGCAGATCACCAAGCATCTTTTTTAATCCAGCTAATTAACTGAAACTTGCACTAAACTACTGTTGTCCCGCACTACTGCAAGTGCCATACTACTGCAAGTGCTATACTACTGCAGAGAATTATGCCCACTTGAGTTGGAGTTAATGACCTCGATAGACTGTCACTGGCAGTAAGAGAGTAGCACTACTAGTACTAGCCTTGTACTACTTGTAATGGAAGAATATGACACAGTGCTAGTACACAGGTACAAATTATAATCAGTAGGAAAATATCATCATAATAATATCATCATTCAGTAGGAAAACAACCTTAGGTAGGTCAGTTCTGAACTACATATGGCAATCTCACTTTTAGGAAAGAAGGATCATCATACACATATATAGCTCACTTCATCTGGGGCAGGGGCTATGGCAGAGGATTTCACTCAAAACTGAAGCAGTATATACCTGACTGATGTGAAGCGTTGTCCCAGATGTATTCACAAGAGGCTAGAAGATGTGCTCAACCAACTGTCACAAAAACAAATAAATTATTATTTGCCTAAGTTGGTACAAGGAATGTACAGGTACCAAAATCTCATCACACTAGCTAAAAGACGACAAACATGTCTTGTTAAGAACTTAAGATATGTCAAAAATTGACAGGAGCTTCATCATTTTTATTGCTAGGTTCATAGTAAGACTTAACATTGCTGCCTGTGCAATATTAACTAGATGTATGGTTTACTTGAGTTATACATGTTTCTACTTACAAGGTTATATCTGAAAATAGAACTAAATAGACATTTTAAATATATTTCACTCATAATATGACCTTTTCCTGCAACTGTAACTATGAAATCCAAATTTCCTTGGTTCAGTTTCAGTAAATGTCTGAAACAAACACTAGGCTTTGCCTACCGATGTGCAAAACAAAAACAAACTAGATTAGCATGACATTCAGCAGGAACGAAGAATGGATAAAGAACTGAAGAAACACAACATTCAGAGAAACACACAATAGCTTGCAGTGGCTTCCGTCGCGCGGTCCTTTCAAAAGTTCATAGCAGCGGAGCGCAATGCAGGCTGAAAAAAAGATCATCTACTGCATTCTCCCCACCAGAATGAACACAGGCCGACAGCTCCTCGATAACCTCATGGAAAACCATCATCATCTTACCTGCAGGCTGTTTACTACTGCTGCTGCGCTGCAGGGGCGGAGGAAGGGGCGCCGCCGGTGGAGAGGGCGAGGCCGAGGACGGCGTGGGGCTTGAGGGCCTGCGGCCTGGTGAGGCCGACGAGGTGGTCGTCCCCGACGCCGGCGAAGCTAGGGTTCGGGGAGACGGCGGGCGGCGCTGAGGGGACGGGGCGGTTGAGAGGGGGTAGGGGGGAGGTCGCGGGAGAAGAGAGGAGGAGGCGGGCGGGGGCGCAGCTTCGGGGCTCGGCTCGGGGACGGCGAAGGAGGCGAGGGGGGCGGCGAGGGGGACGGCGAACACGGGGGGCAGCGGGTGAGATCGATGAGGCAGGGAAGAGATTAGAGAGATTGGGGATTTAATTAGTGTACGACTATTCTAATGGCGCACCACCACCTCGTGCGCCATAAGTACGACTATTCTAATGGCGCACGAGCGCCGGGTGCGCCATTAGAATTTTGTTTTAATCTAGCCCACTAGCCCTATCTACAACCTAACCCTATCTTCAAGAGAACCCACCCACTAGCCCGACTGGTCAGCACGCAGCACACACACCAGGAGGTCCTGGGTTTGATTCCCAGGCTCCCCAATATTTTTTATGCATTTTAAATGCTGTTTTTATATTTATTTGTGTTTAAATATGTTCAAAGTTGTTTAAATCATAACAGTAATATATTTTTATAAAAACAGTAATTATTTTTTAAAAAATATGTTCAAATTTGTTACTTGGAAATATCATCGACGACGGCGGTGGAGCGGGGGAGGGTGCTGGGGGGCCGGGTGCTCGGCGGCGGCGGTGGAGTGGGGGAGGGTTGCGATGGGTCGTCGGCGGCGGTGAAGCTAGCGGGGGAGGGTGCGGGGGGTGCCCGTTGGCCGCGGTGGAGCGGGGAAGGGTGCGGGAGGGCCGGGTGCTCGTCGACGGCGGTGGAGCGGGGGAGGGTTGCGATGGGTCGTCGGCGGCGGTGGAGCTAGCGGGGGAGGGTGCGGGTGGGATCGAGATCGAGATAAAAAAGTGTCCATGAAAATATACACGGTGCGCCATTAGCAGTTTTGCAAAAAAGTAAAAAATATATATATACTAATGGCGCACTGCTTACAAGGTGCGCCATTACTTGGTAGAACTAGTAATGGCGCACTTTGGCACCATGCACCATTAGAGTGTATAGAAAAATAGAAAAAAAAATCAATACTAGTGGCGCACCGTGTGCCTGGTGCGTCATTAGTGTCTTCCACACTAATGGCGCACCTCCGACCGGTGCGCCATTAGTATATAGTAGTGGCGCACTGCTTACCAGGTGCGCCATTAGTATCAATTCTATCTATAGCCCTTTTCCTAGTAGTGGGTGTGTGTCCTGCACACACAAATGATGTATTTTTGTTATTTACACGCACTACTGCCTACTCCTCTACAGTTTGCACTTGCACATGTCATTGCTACGTGTCACGCATTTCCAAGTTTTGTGAATATAGGGAACACCCTCAACACCGAGAACCCATGTTCCTACTGTCATAGCCATGACATGAAGTCAAGGAGGCTCCTAAATCCATAGTAGTAGCTTGAAACCACATATGGGCAGTTTTTTTTTAATTAAATTTCTATGTTTCAACCAGTCGACATTTCATTCTGCTCTTAGGACGACTTCCATTCAAGCATATTGTTTGAAAAAGAAAAACACCTTATTTTAGATCTAATTCATGCCAGATGATGCCACTTGATAATAAAGCCTTTTTACTGGAAGACAAATAACCTTAGGTAAGAACAGAATTAAAAGCAACCCAAATCACACAAAATAATCAAGCATAAACCTAAGAAATGGTTACAAAGTTACACACTGTTCAAACAATATTCAACCCACTACTTGATCATCCAGTTACATCTAGCTCACAATGCCATTAGCAGTAGTCTGAATTACATGGTAGTGTACATTCAGCCCATAAAACCAGCAAGATAATTAATTAATTTAGATATAATGGCATCAATAGACATAGCCCTGCAGACCAATTGGTCAAAATATAAAAGTGGAGTTCCTTTCAGGTTAGTTAGTGGCCTCTATTGCCGCACAACGTTTTTAGACTGTTCTTGATTAGCTAGCATCTTCTCGTTCATGTCAAGAAAATAAGTATAGATCTAGTAAGTTCCATAGATTCCTTGTGTAGCAGCGAGAAAAAGGTATTTTACAAATGATAAAAACTACAAGGTACGATAGGATCATCAAGTAGTCAAACCTAGTGCTCAAACCATCGAAAGATAACTTACTATTAAAGTTGAGATGTGCATACAAAAGAGATGTCGACGACGGACCACCTGCTTGAGCTGGACCCTCTTGGAGAGGAGCGAGCTGTGGTGAGAAATTGTACCTGCTTGAGCTGGCCCCTCTTGGAGAGGATGACACAATGATCTGGTCGCTGAGCGTCTTCCAGGCGCTGTCCTTGAAGAGGATCTCGACGATGTCTACGGCAGACTTCCTGCTGCCGGCCACTTCACCGGCCAGGCGGCACCACTTCTCCGCATTCAGGAGCAACTCGGTCGCCACGTCGAATCTGCTACACTCCTGCATCACCACCGATCATTAGGCGTTTATAAACAGCCGGTGCACACATCTGTAATCTGAAAGCCGAAAACAAATTGAGAAAAAGTGTAGAGTCCCACCCTTGCCCAAATACCCTTGCAAATGCAACCTGGCCAATCTGAATGCATATGGTGAGGTGATAGCACACATAAACTGCAGTAGGATTAAGTCTTGGTTTTTTAAAGATTACACACACACAGAGCCTAACCCAGACAAAATGAAACTAATTCATGGAATGGAAGGATATGTACTAACCATTAGTTATCTAAAATTTTGAAAAATTGTTCAGGGTTTGTGTAGTAGTATATGGAGCAAAATGGAGATTTAACCTTGGGAGAGGAATACCCTTCTTGTTTTTGGACCCAACAACACATCATCTAAAATGTTAACCTGTGATTAGATTGCTAGCACCTAAGAAATCAACAGTGCACTAAAGAGAATATGTTGTTCAGTACCATAAAAGCATCAGTAATCCATATATATAATAAACCAGAAGAGATGTACAAATTTCTTTGGCTAACATATTAATACATATATTATATTGGGTCAACATTTATCAGCCTTAGCAAGTTGAAAATGCAGTACAAACTATATAACAGTAGCAAGTGGAAGTAGTGAAATATATATATATATATATATATATATATATATATATGAAAGAGATCTAACAGTAGCAGATCCTGGAAATGTGTATATGATGAGACGATCTAAACACATGCGTAGCTCGATCACATGTCTTGAATTAATTAGAATATTAGGAAGCTCTTCAAACAATTGCTCAATCCTATAATAATAGATGAGCAACCATATCATAGACAGGGAAAGGGACTGCTACATGCATAGACTGATATCGTCGTACCAGATAAGCAATTACCTACATAGCGATACATATAGGAAACGAGAGAACATAGGTTTTTATTTATGGCTGCAACTTCCAGATTGTCTCATTTACATACCACTGGTAAAATAGTCAATTATTTTTAGTGTGATTAAAGTGCAGAGCTTTAACAATGGCATGAAGTACTACAATTGCCCATTAAACTCAAAACAAACAATTAAAAGGGCTAACCGAACGTGTATCTTGAATATGTCATAAAGTCGGAATGGTTGGATTATATGAAAGCATTCACTAAATGAAAAGTTACTGAATCACAAGATAAACACCTCCTGAACCTTATTTTCCAGGTAGGGGCCTCACCTTGCTATTGTTGCCTTTGGCGTTGCTTGGGGAGACAACAACCGAGGCGTAGATGAAGAGGCCAGGGGTGTGGTTCTCCTGTCGCAAGCACCAATTGGAGATGCAGCACGCCACTGGGGGCTAGCGGCAGCTCACCTCTTTCTCATCTGTTTATGTGGCTACGGCCATGCCTCTCCTTCTCCTAAGCACTAAGTAACAGGGGAAAGTACAACACTAATGAATCTTGATCGCAATGAAGAAGGAATCAGTTAGGCGAGAGAAGCAGTGGGTGAGGGCGAGGCATACAAACCTGTGTTGCGGGACAGTGGTTAGGGCGACGACAACATCGGCAGCGGTGGTGACATCTGGTCGGCAGCAACCATGGAGACCCCCACCGACGCGTACTTTCTCAGGCTTCATAGATGAATCCTGATAGAAGTAGACCACTTGAGAATCACAGTTGTGCAAAATTGAGAATGACTAAGAAAAGAATATACGAATATTCTGAATCGGTGTATTGCTAAAGAAAGTTCTGTCAAATAAATAAAGAAGGCCCAAAGAAAAAATGGTTCAATGAGGCGAGAGAAGCAGGCGTAGATGTAGACCCTGGAAGTACACAAACTGAATACTCAGGTTCCATGGTTGTTACAGTAACTCTTCATATATATAACATATAGGCTCTTATGAAAAAAAAAAGTGCAGACCACAAACTTTACACTGATTACTCCAGTTACAACTATTACCTGCAGAGAGCAGTTTAATTTAACAAGCTCAAAGTCACTTATTGTCAAGAGCCAAGAATATCTGGTCACCATAATTATAACTAACATGATGAGACGAAAGATAAAGTCAATTTTCACACACCTCTTATGAAACCAGGCATAAGTAAAACCGCATATATGGATGCACGGCAGATGCTTGACAACGACGAGAGAAGCAGTGGGTGAGGGCGAGGCATACAAACCTGTGTTCCACAAAGCAGATGCTTGACAACGGCGGCAGAACCGAACCAGCGGCGGTGGCGGTGGATGTTGGGCTGCGTGGGGAAACCAAGCAAATGAAATGAAGTACATCAGGTGAGGTCACGCAAGTGAAGGGAAGAAGAAGAAGAAGAAGAAGAAGAAGATGAAGAGGAAGAAGAAGAAGAAGAGGAGGAGGAAGAAGAAGAAGAAGAAGAAGAAGAAGAGGAGGAGGAAGAAGAAGAAGAAGAAGATGGGCGTCCCGAGAGAAAGAGAGAGAGAGAACCTTGAGTTGAGGAGCGAGCGCCGGAGGAAGGAAGAAAGCAGCAGTCCGCCTTGGTCGACCCCCCTTGACGGATGGATGTGATGGGAGCGCCATGGCCGGCGGCTTGGCTTGCCCGATCTGTGTCCTCCTTCTCCTTGTGGTGAGAGGAGAGGGGAGGGGAGGGTGCGGTTGCGGCGGATCCCGGTGACGGGAGATGAGGGGCGCGGCCGGCGGCGAGAGAGGAGTGAGGAGTTGGGTGGATGGCGGAGGTCAGACGACGGCGCCGGCGGATCTGCAAGCGCCATGGACGCCGCCTGACCTGCTCGCTCCTCCTCTTCTCTTCCCACCTGAAGAACGCAGCGGCAAATCGACGAGGACGGGCGTCGGCTGGTCGGCGGCGAGAGGAGAGGGAGTCGAGAGAGAAAGGGGCAAATGGGAGCACGAAAGGGCAAGCCAGTCGCCCTCCCCCACCTCATCGATGCACGGGCCAATCACCGTTCACCATGCACGCGGCCTGGACAGGAAAAGACGAAAAAGCCCTCGGTGGGGGCAGGATTTTACTTGCGGTGGCACGAGATCTTTCCCCCGCCGACGCGCGCGACGGGGCGACCGGGCCGGAACCAAGCCACGGTCGCTGACAACCGAAGCCCCACCCGCGAACGGACCCACACGCCAGCGACTTTAGACCGGTAAAAATGCAGTAAAAAAACGAGCGGTGAATCAAAATCAAACCAATCCAGCAGTAACTTATCTTGATCTGGGAGGCGTTATAGGAAGTTACTATTCATTCCAGCAATAACTTATTTTGATCTGACGGCCGAGATTCCTCCAGATCTTAATCCAACGGACGAAAACGCATCAAGAGAACCGATCCAACGGCTGAAAGTCACTGAACTCTGAGGAGGCTCGGTGGAGTCTTCGTCTCTTATTTCTGGATGAGGTAAAAACTAGCCTAAACCCCACGCCCATCAAGTAGGCCAGCCCACACAGCCCGTGAGCCCACCACAGACCACCACGCACGCAGTAGTCGTCTCCGATTACCTCTCTGCTTGGTCCACACGTCCATCCCTCATAATCTCTCTCTCTCTCTCTCTCTCTCTCTCTCTCTCTCTCTCTCTCTCTCTCTCTCTCTCTCCTCCACTCGTCGCTGCCATCCCATCTCCAATGAGATCCCCGCCCTTCCCCCGCCGATAGCCATGTCTTCCGTCTTCAGAGGCGATGAGTCCACCCCCTTCTTCGGCTTCCTCGACGTTGCCGAGGATGATGATCGTCATCGAAATCATTTAAAAGAATGTGTATAGCTAGGCTAAGTATTAAGTAAACTGGTTATGAAATATGAGTTCGCTTGTAGTGATGTTGGCAGTGACTAATTATTAGCTAGAACTGTTTGTGAGATCGTTGTACCGCTACTGGTCTATATAATTATCTATGTGACCGAGATGCAAAATGCTATATGCTCGTGCAAATAAAAAAAATGCTACAAAAACTGTTTCTGGCATGCATGTTACATGGGACTCCGCTAGGTGGGAAATGATTGTGCTGGCGTTGGCCACATGGCACGCCATCAACATCTAAAATACTGTTGGCGTGGGCTCCAACGCCATCAGTGTTTTTTAACAGTGGCGCCATATTGATGGCATTGGACTCCCACGCGAGCAAGGTACTTTTTGCCATGCCATAGCTAGGTTTTTTGCACTGGTGAGTAGCGGAGCTGGCTAGCAACATTGCAGGCAGGGGCATTGGAGAACAACATGTAGGAGTGCCGGTTTAAGATGATTGAGCTCAGATCAAAACAACATGAATGGAGCTGATGAAATTCAGTTTTATTTTTCTCTTTTGATCGTGTATTTTTTAGCTGCTCCGAAAGTCCCTTCGTATGTAATTAAGGCTCACAAACCAATATCCTGGTACATACTATAAAATCATATACTACCTCCATCTGGAATTAGTTGTCGCTGAAATGGATGTACCCAGACCTATTTTAGTGCTAGACTCTTTGAAGCCTCATAAATCCTCGTCTCACCCGAGGATAACGAGGAATCCTGGGTTCTTGAGCCCCAAGACCCTAACCCCGTGCTTTCCACATTAAGCTCCCTATGTAATACTTGGGTTCTCTTATTGGGTTCGTCATGTTGGTATTGTTGTATGAATGACAAGGGAGGACGATCTAGAGTTCATGAGGTCGAAGGAGGAATTCCTCTCCCAAGAGAGGGGCAGCCATGTCGTGCATTACTACTGAAAGATGTTTTGGGCGTGCCTCACCTCGTAGCCATGGGCATGGCGTACGTAGAGGATGCACCACATGCTCTACGTCGTGTTAAAGGACTCGCAGGGGCCATAGGGCTGCGGTGGTGTTGATGGCAGGTAAGGGTTGTTTGCATGCAAGTGGCAGTCATGCCATGAGTTGGCTGATGGGTGGGCGTGCTTTTTGTTCCCCCGATACAACGCATGGGCAATTTACTAGTTTTTCTAAAAATGGCAGGGGTCACGTATAAAGCCTTTTCGGTAGGGCATAACAAATAGCAAATCTGATTCAATATGCACGTCGGTATGTAAATTAGGAAATCTATTTTCCTAGTGCAAAGGCCGGTGACCTGTGTACAACCTTTGTGCAGGGCATACTCAATATGATTCAATATGCACTACATACGTAATTCGGAAGTCCTTTTTTTCTTGAGAATCGGGAAGTGTAATTCCATAAGGACATGCACACACATATGAAAGTGCGTTGTATCAACTAGAGGGGGGGTGAATAGGCGATTTTTATGAATTCTTCATTGAGGAATTTGCTGGTGAGGAAATTCCTAAATGAAGAACTACTAGCAGCGGAATAAGTACTCAGAAGTAAACATAACAGAACACAAGCATAGTCATCATGATGAAATGAAGACAAGCACCGAGTACAGAAAGCGTAAACACAGGATAACACAAGAAAGAAGATGGACATACTAAAGAAATTGATCTAAGGAAATTGAGAAAGTCTTCAGTCAAAGTCTTCAAACAGATATGAACAGGCACACAACAACAGACATGAGGAAATGAAAGAGTTGAGGAAATAGAACCAGTAAGCTTGGTGAAGAAAATGATTTGGTAGACCAGTTCCAACTGTTGTCTCAGTTGTACATCTGGTTGGAGCGGCTGAGTATTTAAACTCGAGGACACCTCGTCTCGGACACACAGTCCTTACCGTATTCTCCTTGAGCTAAGGTCACACAGACCTCGCCCAATCACTCGTGATAAGTCTTTAGGTGACTTCCGAACCTTCACAAACTCGGTCACTCGGTGATCCACAATTCCTCTTGGATGCTCTAGACCTTGACGCCTAACCGTTTGGAAGAAGCACAGCCTTCAAAGGAAACAAGCGTCGGATCCATGCAGGATCAATCTCTTCAGTGATGCTCAATCACTTTGGGTTTGTAGGTGTTGGGTTTTGGGTTTTCCTCACTTGATGATTTTCGCTCAAAGTCCTTGGAGGATGGGATGCTCTCAATTGACAAGTGTCAGTTTCTCTCGGAGCAGGCAACCAGCTAGTGGTTGAAGGGGGCGGCTATTTATAGCCTAGGGAGCAGCCCGACATGATAAGACATAAATGCCCTTGTCTGATATGACCGTTAGGTGGGTAGATATTTTGGAACCGTTGGCGCATAGCACAGCAATGGTCGGAATTTTGACTATCAAAATCCTCAGGGCTATCATGTTCCTCATTGTGTAGGCAATTCACACTGGTGAATTCCTAACTCCTCAGTCAGAACAAATTCCTCAGAGACCAGAAGAACTTCGTCTCTGTCACTGAAGCATATGACTGGACTGTATGAGATTTCCAATGGCTTCACTCGAAGGGATTGGTAGGTGTAGGATTTTGAGTTGAGCATCACATGGAAATTTTTCCTTAGTATTTCCTCGACCCCCTTTAACAGTACAGTGTTTCCTATGACTCAAGAAAGAGAAAATGAAACTACGAAAACAAAAGTCTTCACGCTTCATGTTCCTCGAATGATTGCCTAGTCTTCAAGGTCACACCAATTGTGGCTTCTACATCTTCGTTGGTGAAGAACACAGATAATATCCAAATTCAAGTTGATTTGATCCAACCGCAAACTCAGCACGGTGACATCAACACTATTTCCTCGGGCAGCATTGATCGTATTGCATTAATGGAACTTTTCTCGTCTGAGGCAGAATTGGAGGCTAAACAATCACCCAATGACATTATTTTCGGGGCCTTTAAATGCCCCTTAAATACCCCATATCCGCCCTTACCACTCTGTTTTTTGAAATCTGCTCTCAGCTATGCGCCGGAACATACTACGTGGCCTCCCTCTCTCAGTGCTAAGCACAAAGCAGATTTGGCCCAAGCCCATTATACGCTACCGGATATTATTTCTTTGTCTTCTAATTGGGCCTCTTTTTGTTCTCGTTGTCTGCAATGGGGCCACTGCAAGATTGATTGCCAGGCCAGATTGATTTGCATTCAATGTTCCGCACCTGACCACAAGGCAAGTCACTGCCCCGGCATTGGTAAGTCTCCCCTATTTGATGAACTTAATTTGGTGACTAAGAATCTGGGCGCGACTGGATCCTCTGCTCCTGCTAATTCCATAGCCCCCCCCCCCAGAGATAACAATGGCACCATCTGTTGCATTGCCTGTGGATTTTATGGACATGTGGCACGATCTTGTCACAAACGCATCAGCTCCCAAAGATGGAAATGGATTCCCAAATCTGCTCTGCTTTCCATTCCTACCCCTCACGCTCCGTCTCCCTCCTCGAGTTCTCAACTGGCGCGCCCCTGCCCAGTCCCATCACCAGTCTCGCTCACTGGCCAAACACAGCCGCCCCCGCAGCCCTTGGCAATGGCGAACTACCCTCTGAATCCAGTGCCGTTCCTTCCTCCGGGGTTCACCGTCGAACCGGGTCCGGCGGATTGTGTGGTGCGCAGCGGGATTATCCTTGGTCCAATTCCTCCGCTCAGTCATGAGTTCTTGGCCATCGCGAACTCCAATGAATACGCCCTCTGCATCACCGGGCTGCCGTTCGCAATGCCATTGTAGGTCAGCTCCATGCCTCCCAGCTCTTTGCTACTGAAGTCAGTGACCATCCACTTGGTATTGGGATCTTCGGTTTTGCGGATTCTTTCTTGCGTGACACTGCTGTCAACACACCCATTGAGCTCGAAGATGAAGATCTTCTTATCAACTTTGTGCCACACAATGAAGCTCTGAATCACCGCACAACAACTTTTGGCCCCGAGGTTTGGTTGATGTTTTTTGGTTTTCCATATGATTATCAGACCAATTATTACATTACCAAGGCTCTTGGCGGTTATGGATCTCTGGTGTCCTGGTACAATCCTAGGCAAGACCGACGCTACATGCTGATCAAAGCCCGTGTTTTTCGCCTGTGTCTGATCCCAAAGAGCTTCGTTGTCTGGCAGCTTGGGGGAGCCAGAGACTACTGGACTATCCAAGTTACCTCCGAAGCAATGACTGGAATGGATTGCTCCCTGAAGTTCAGCCTGCTGGTGAAGAACCTCCGCCGCCTGATGGTAACCCACATCCGCAATTTGGCCCTGAACTCACTGCAGAGCAACTGTATCAGCAGCAAGTTCATAACTGGCTTGTGCAGAATGCTGCTCCTGCTGAACCCGACGAGGCTGTTGACAATGGCATCAATGTGGTGCCAATGTTGCTTGGGGGGCGTGGCCGCAGCCGCCTGCACCTCCCCTTCCACCCTTCCCTCCGCATTTGGTCAATTACCAAGCTTGGCTGGCTGCTCAAGGTCTCGCATTCCAAGATGGCATTCTCCCTGAAAACAACCTGACTGACAGCCCAACACAAGCCTGGAATGATTCCTTTTCCACTTCTGATGAAGACAGCAGCTCGGCTACCACTGATATGATCATTCTCTCGCAGCAAACTCTACAGCCACCGAACCCTCCTATGCTAACCGATTCATTTGCTATGTCTGTGGTTCTGCATGATCATGGAATTCAGTTTGGTCTTTCGACCCAAGGCTCTGCTCTTCTATCTCTACTGATTGAAGACCCAATTCCTAGGCAACGGCTCAATACTTTTATATTTTATGCTCTAGGGCCCATGATTGCAACTATTGGGCCTTGGCGCAATGCTTTCGGTATGAGGACTGTCAATGCTGCAGTTTCTGTCTTGGTTTCCTCGGACCACAATGGAGTTCACTTCGAGCAGCTGCCTTCTTCGTCTGTGGTCATTCAGGATCTGCAAGCTAACGATAATGTGTCATCAATTGCATTGCTAGCTCCTCCGTTTGCACAATTTGAGTCCGATGCTTCTGAAGATGTGACTTTACCCACTTCAGACCCCCACTCTGTTGTTTCTGAAGCTTCGCCTGTAAACCAACTATTGTCAAGCACTGATGCTCAGACTAGCCTCCAGAGCCCTGGCTCCTCCTCCTCACAACTGATTGAACCCCCACACGATGGGTTGGGCCTGGCAACTGTCAGCATTGAGCTACCCTCTGGACCCTTGGTGACCCGTGGCCGTCGCTCCAAAGCTGTTTTTGCGCCAATCTCCACTGTTGAAGTTTGCCGCAGCACCAGGACCAACAAGTACAACGGTTTCAAGGTCAATATGCCCACTGATACCCGCCCAGCCACTTCCAAGGTTAAGCCCAGAATCATACCTGAGGTGGACTCCTCCTCCTCCTTCACACATGTGCAGGATTCGGATGATATCCCTCCCCCAACTCCCATTGCTACACTGCAAACTGTCGGAGTCAACAGGTGCGCTATCCCAGCTGCAGAATTAACTGAAGAAGCTCTCCTGGCAACACCAACTACTGTAGCACCTGTCGAAGATTCTGATGCTACTCCTGACGCTGCAGCTGCTGGAGGCAGTGGTACTTCAACTTCTGCCTAATTTACCCGCATTTTATGTCTCTTTTGCGCTCTTGGAATGTCCTTTCATGGAATATTTGCGGTCTGAACTTTGAACCTGAGCAGTTAGCGCTCCATAATGCGATCATCACCAGTGGTTGTGCGATCGTTTGCTTGCAAGAAACAAAAAAGACCTTGTTCGATCTTGCTTTTATCAAATCATGCTGTCCCAAGCAATTTGATCGTTTTGCTTTTGTGCCTTCTCGTGGCGCCTCGGGTGGTATTGTTACGATCTGGAAGAGCTCAATGTTTACGGTCTCGGTTTTATTCTCTGATCATTTTGCACTCGTTGTCAACTTCACCAGCACGCAGTCTCGGCAAACTTGGACGCTAGCTAATATTTATGGGCCCTGTACTAGGGATGAACGGGTGACCTACACAAACTGGTTATATGAGTTAGACATTCCTGCCTCACAGGACTAGCTTTTGCTGGGGGATTTCAACTATATTCGGGCGCCTGATAATCGCAATAAACCTGGCGGTAGTACCACTGACATGTTCACATTCAATGATATTATCCGTGCACAGAACCTTATCGAGCTTCCTGTTAAAGGCCGAGCCTATACGTGGAGTAACATGCAACTTGATCCCCTTCTCAAGCAGTTAGATTGGTTTTTTACTTCACTGCATTGGACCAACGTTTACCCCAAAACTCTGGTCAAGCCGCTCGGTAAGCCTATCTCCGACCACATACCCTGCGTTATCTCAATCGAAACATGCATACCACGAAGTAAAATTTTCAGGTTCGAGTCTTATTGGCTTCTACACCCTGGTTTCTTGGATGTGGTGCGTACCTCATGGAACAAACCGGTGAATTCACCTAACGCAGCCACTGTCCTTTGTGCTAAGTTCAAAAGGCTCAGACACACCTTCAAGACTTGGAGTAAAAACATTTCTCGCTTGACGATTGCCATTGACAACTGCAACCAAACCTTGGCTCATCTTGACGAACTGGAAAACAAAAGAGCCCTAACCATCCTTGAAAGCAACTTTCGTACCATCCTCAAGAATCATATTCTGAGGCTCTTACAATATCAAAAGTTATACTGGAAGAAACGATGCACAGTCCGTTGGATCAAATTTGGTGATGAGAACACGAAGTTCTTTCAGGCAGTGGCCACTGAACGCTACCATAATAACAATATCGCTAGCTTCCTGGACCATGAGGGCAATCTAGTGGAGGATCACACGAGCAAAGAGGCCCTCCTCTTCCAGACATACAAAAATCGCCTGGGCTCTATGTCACTTGCCGAAATGAAATTCGACTTACCTTCATTATTGCGACGTTCCAATGATCTTGATCACTTAACAGCTCCATTCACACATGACAGATTGATGCTGTGGTGAAGGAGATGCCCTCTGACCGAGCACCTGGCCCAGACGGATTTAGCGGTGCATTCCTCAAGGCCTGCTGGCATCTGATCAAGTATGATTTTTACACCCTATGCTCCCAATTGCATGCGGGTGATCTTGATCTAACAAGCATCAATGATGGTCTTATTACTCTGATCTCAAAAGTTCGCTCACCTGAAACAGTCAGTGACTATAGACCGATTACACTACTGAACTGTTGCCTTAAATTGATCACCAAACTCTTGGATAATCGTTTACAAAAGATCATCCTGAATATAGTCCATCGCAATCAGTACGGCTTCCTAAAGGGCGGGACCATCCAAGATTGCCTGGCTTGGGCCTTCCAATATATCCACCAATGTCATGCATCAAAAAGAAAAATCATTTTGCTGAAGCTGGACTTCGCAAAGGCATTTGACACTATTGGCCATGAACCTATGATCAACATCATGCGGCATATGGGTTTCTCTGACAAGTGGCTCACCTGGATTCGCTGCATCTTCTCGTCTGGACGTTCATCTGTTCTTCTAAATGGTGTCCCGGGCCGCCAATTCCATTGTAAAAGTGGGGTGCGCCAGGGTGATCCTCTGTCCCCCCCTGCTATTTGTCATTGCGGCTGATCTGCTTCAAGGTGCCATCAACAATGCGTTTAGAGAGGGGAGGATTGATCTGCCTTTTCCTTGCCCAGGACAATCTGAATACCCCGTCATCCAGTACGCCGATGATACCATCTTGGCTCTCCCAACATGCCCATGTCAAGCTGAAACTATCAAGCAAATTCTTTTGGATTATGCACTGTCCATTGGCCTTAAGATCAACTTCAACAAATCCACCCTGATCCCTATAAACCTGGACGATACTTTCACTGCTGAGCTCGCTGCCATCTTTGGCTGTTCGGTTGGCACCATGCCTTTTACGTACCTTGGACTTCCCATGGGTACCTCAAAACCTACGGTGCAAGACCTCATGCCTCTTGTTTGCAGTGCTGAACGACGCCTCACTGCCACGATCTCTATGATGTCATATGGGGGGAATCTTTCATGGCTTCATGCAACCGTGAAGTCCCTGCTTATTTATGCCATGTGCACTCTAAAGTTACACCCACAAATAGTTGAGATGTTGGATAAGATCTGGCGCCACTGCATTTGGAATAAGAAGACTGAGCACGGGGATAAATGTAACTCGCTTGCTGCCTGGAGCTTGGTCTGCTGGCCCAAGAAAAATGGAGGCCTTGGAGTGATTAATCTGAAACTTCAAAATGAAGCTTTGCTCATGAAATTTCTCCACAAGTTCTATAACAAGAAAGATGTCCCTTGGGTGCACCTGCTTTGGGACACCTACTACGCAGGCAAGGTTCCACATGCCGTGGACGCAGTGGGCTCATTCTGGTGGCGTGACGTGCTCAAACTTACCCCTAAATACAGCGGCGTTTCGTGCGTCCAAGTGGTGGACGGGACAACTGCTCTCATATGGAAAGATCTCTGGCTTGATAACACCTTGGAGTCCTCGCACCCCCGGGCCTTTTCCTTTGCCCTGCATGAAGACGCGTCCGTCAAGGATTTCTTGGAGAGCACATCGCTGCATGGCCTTTTCCACCTACCACTCTCTCCTGAGGCACTGTTGGAAGTCCGGGATATGCAATCCCTAACCACACACATGCGCCCATCCACGACTACAACTGACGTGTGGCACTATACCTGGGGACAATCTGAGTTCAAAGCTGCTGATTACTACAAATTTTGCTTTAGGCTGGCGCCGAGACACCCCACCTTTGGGCTCCTATGGCGATCTAAAAGCACCATGAAAATCAAAGTTTTCGGTTGGCTATTAATTCTCGACCGCCTGAACACAAGGAACATGCTGAAGCGTCGTCACTACAACATTGGTGAGGTTTTTGACTGCCTGCTCTGTGGACAACAAATTGAGGAGATAGTGGACCATATGATCTTCACATGCCCATTTAGTAAAGCTGCTGGGAGAAAATTGACATTGCATGGCCGGAGTTTGACTCTGGGCTTGATATGCTCACACAAATAAATGAGTCTGGTCGTCGACATCTCTTCATGGAAATTTTTCTCACAGCAGCTTGGAGTTTATGGAAGGAGCGCAATAATAAACACTTCAGAGGGGTCAACCCAAGCACTGATTCCTGGTTGACACGTTTCAAGACTGACTTTTGCCTACTCCAATACAGGGTGAAGGAGACACAAAGATCTTTTGTAACTAATTTCTGTGACTCACTAGCCTAACCCCCCTGATCTTTGTATAGCCAACTCTTGTTCTGGTTGATCATCTATAACACCACTCACACCTGGGGGTGGAGGGATGATAACACACCACCATGTATTCTTCTATGTAACATTGTAACCAGTTACAAAAGAAAGTAATATATACAACCAGTAAGAGCCTCTCCTACTGTCTTTTCAAAAAAAGGTCACACCAATTTCTTCACTTTCAAAGTCTTCAGAAAGTCTTTAGAAATCCAAAGTCTTCAGTTGAAGAACTTCATTTTTAGGGGTCGACTTTCTTTGTAAATATCAAACTCCTCATAGACTTATAGACCTATGTACCCTCACAAATGCATCAGTCCCTTAACCTATAAGTCTTCAATACACCAAAATCACTGAGGGGCACTAGATGCACTTACAATCTCCCCCTTTTTGGTGATTGATGACAATATAGCTAGGTTAAGTTTTCAACGGGGAAAAACATGTGAAGTGTAAATACTGATATTGAGGAATTTGATTGCAAGGTATAGAAGAACTCCCCCTGAAGATGTGCATAGTGAGGAATTTGCTTTTGAAGCAATGCACACTTGAAGAGTATAATCATGGAGATCTCCTATATCTTGTAATTCATACACGCATTTGATATATAATATGAAGAATTTGAAATGCATGATGAAATATGGTGACTGATGTAATTCAGCATGCGTGCATTAACATTAATGAGGAGTAAGCATGCAGAATAACACAACAAAAGTATCAGGTCACCATAGAGTTTAAGATTACAACTCGATCCAGCAAAGTCATCAGAAGAACGAGAGTTGTAACTTAGCAAAAAAACGCCCATATAAGATAGACCTGCTTGAAGACTAACTCAAATTTCAACCCCTTTGTCATCGAATGACCAAAAGGGTTGAAACTGAGGACTAACGCCCCTGAAGAATATCATGAAGATGGAGGGGCGCCAGCGTTGTCATGGTCTAGAGTCGATGTAGGGCCTGCTGCAGTGTCGTCCAAGTCTTCATGCTTGTCCGTGGCACGTGATGAAGAATATGAGCTGGCCACCAAGGAAGGAACCTTGACTTTCTTGAATCTCTTCGGTGGAGGTGTGATAACCCACAAGTATAGGGGATCTATCGTAGTCCTTTCGATAAGTAAGAGTGTCGAACCAACCGAGGAGCGGAAGGAAATGATAAGCGGTTTCCGGTAAGGTTTTCTCTGCAAGCACTGAAATAGTAGGTGATAGATAGTTTTGTGATAAGATAAATAGTAATGAGCAAAAAGTAAATAAAGTAAATAAAGTGCAGCAAGGTGTCCCAATCCTTTATGTAGCAAAGGATAAGCCTGGAAAAATTCTAATAATGAAGAAGGAGCTCCCGAGGACACATTGGGAATTATCGTCAAGCTAGTTTTCATCACGTTCGCAAGATTCGCGTTCGGTACTTTGATAATTTGATATGTGGGTGGACCGGCACTTGGGTACTTCCCTAACATGGACAAGCATCCCACTTATGATTAACCCCTATTGCAAGCATCCGCAACTAAAAAAGGAGTATTAAGGTAAACCTAACCACAACATTAAACATATGGGTCCATATCAACCCCTAACGAAGCAACGCATAAACTAGGGTTTAAGCTTCTGTCACTCTAGCAACCCATCATCTACTTATTACTTCCATATGCCTTCCTCTAGGCCCAAATAATGGTGAAGTGTCATGTAGTCGACGCTCACATAACACCACTAGAGGAGAGACAACATACATCTCATCAAAATATCGAACGAATACCAAATTCACATGACTACTAATAGCAAGACTTCACCCATGTCCTCAAGAACAAACGTAACTACTCACAAAGCATAATCATGTTCATAATCAGAGGGGTAATAATATGCATGAAGGATCTGAACATATGATTTTCCACCAAGTAAACCAAATAGCATCAACTACAAGGAGTAATCAACACTACTAGCAACCCACATGTACCAATTTGTGGTTTTGATACAAGATTGGATACAAGAGATGAACTAGGGTTTTGAGAGGAGATGGTGCAGGTGAAGATGTTGATGGAGATTAACCCCCTCCCGGTGAGAGGATCGTTGGTGATGACGTTGGTGATGATTTTCCCCTCCCGGAGGGAAGTGTCCCCAGCAGAACAGCTCCGCCAGAGCCCTAGATTGATTCCGCCAAGGTTCTGCCTCGTGGCGGCGGAGTTTCATCCCGTAAGCTTGCCCATGATTTTTTTCAGGGGAAAAGTGATGATATAGCAGAAGATGGACGCCGGAGGCCCACCAGGGGGCCTAGGAGATAGGGGCCGCGCCCTAGGGGGGGCGCGCCCCCTGTCTCCTGGACAGGGTGTGGGCCCCCTGGCCTATTTCTTTTGCCCGTAAATTCTTATAAATTCCAAAAAGTTGTTTCGTGGAGTCTCATGTCTTTTGGAGTTGTGCAGAATAGGTTTCCAACGTTTGCTCCTTTTCCAGCCAGAATTCCAGCTGTCGGCATTCCCCCTCTTCATGGTAAACCTTCTAAAATAAGAGAGAATAGCCATAAGTATTGAGATATAATGTGTAATAACATCCCATAATGCAATCAATATTGATATAAAAGCATGATGCAAAATGGACGTATCAACTCCCCCAAGCTTAGACCTCGCTTGTCCTCAAGCGGAAGCCAAAATCAAAAAATATGTCCACATGTTTAGAGATAGAGGTGTCGATAAAAATAAAATACGGACATGAGGGCATCATGATCATTCTAATAACAACAACATATATGGATTTTGTCATATGATTTCCTATGTTCAAGTAATAAGCAATTCACAATGTCAAGTATGGTTCAAAAACTTCATTGGGAACTAACAAACTATAATCTCAGTCATTGAAGCAATTGCAATTTATCGTAACATTAGAAAGAGTCAATAATAGAGCTTTTCAGCAAGCTCACATACTCAACTATCTCGTAGTCTCCTATAATTGTTAACACTCATGCAATACTTGTGGTTATAGAGTTTCAGCCGGACACTGAGAAAGATAAGGGCTTATTGTGTTGCCTCCCAACATATTCACCTTTAGGTGATGTCAATAATAATAGCCTATGCCAACTTACATCCAATTGGATATATGTATCATGATATTTCAAACACGAGGAGCTTGCCAAAGGATAAAAATAAAAACGGAAAGGTGAGAATCACCTTGACTCAAGCATAAAGTAAAACATATAGTAAAAGATAGGCCCTTCGCAGAGGGAAGCAGAGGTTGTCATGAGCGTTTAGGGTTGATGCACGAAATCTTAATGCAAAAGAACATCACTTTATATTGCCCCTTGTATGTGGACCTTTATTATGCAATTCGTCACTTTTATTACTTCCACAACAAGTTCGTACAAAGCTTATTTTCTCTGCACTAATAAGTCATACATATTTAGAGAGCAATTTTTATTGCTTGCACCGATGACAACTTACTTGAAGGATCTTACTCAATCCATAGGTAGGTATGGTGGACTCTCATGGCAAAACTGGGTTTAAGGATATTTGGCGGCACAAGTAGTATCTCTACTTGGTGCAAGGAATTTGGCTAGCATGAGCGGGAAAGGCAAGCTTAACATGTTTGGAAGGTCAATGACAATATACTTTAACTGAGATGTCGGAAAACATAAACCATTACGTTGTCTTCCTTGTCCGACGTCAACTCTTTTAGCATGTACTTAATGAGTGCTTCACAATCATAAAAGATGTCCAAGATAATATATTTATATGTGAACCCCTCTTTCCTTATCACTTCCTATTAATTGCAACGATGACCAAGGCTAAGTTCATCAACTCTCAATAATTTTTATGCCCCATACATTCTATGTGTGAAGTTATCACTATCCATAAGATCAATATGAACTCTTTTGTTCTTTCTACTTTCTCAAGATCATAGCAACATAGCAAAGCCCTTGACTCAACACTAATCTTTATTATAGATAGCACACAGACTCGATTACATAAATAGATCACAAAGCAAAACTCAAAACTACTTGATATCAAAACTTCAATCTACTAGATCAAGATACTACTAAAAGGATCGAACTAAATAAAGCGGTAAAAATAGGAGTGTGATGGTGATATGATACCGGGGCACCTCCCAAGCTTGGCAGTTGCCAAGGGGAGTGCCCATACCCATGTGATTATTTCTTCAGAGGTGGTGAAGTAGGAGTTGTTGATAATGCAGGCTTGTCGTCCGTCTTCCAAGGCATAGGCTCTCCATCATAAAAGGATAATAGAGTCTCCGGGATCCTTAAATCTACAGCCAAACTCATTCGCTTGAATCTATATTCATACTCACAGTTCTGGTTTTGCAGGTCATAAATCTGGGCTTGGAGGTGCTCGATTTTCTCTTGAAGCTTGAAGATGGTCTCCCCAATGACTTTGGCATCCAACTTGTGGTTGTTGGCGAACTCCGTGATCATCATCTGGTTGGCGTTGAGTCCACACTCCACCATCCCTTGACACTTGAAAACTTCTTGCTCCATGGCTTCGAGCTTTGTCTATACGCTCCCAGTACGCCTTGGTCCCTCCACATCGCGGATGTGCAACACCCCCTCACGCATCTCAATGGTTTGAGGGTGATGCAGCACCTCCGCAAGATAGGGGTTGATAACCCTCTCGAAAAACTTGTCCTTGGGAGTGCTTGGAGACGACATGATGCTCTAGATCTGAAACAGAAACAGCTAAAAACGAAAACAGAGGATATTTGCGTGATACGGTGGTCAAAACCTTCGGGAGTATATATAATGAATTTTTACCGACCAAAATACGTAACATACAAGAAAACGGAGTCCGGGAGGCACACGAGGTGCCCACGAGACAGGGGGGCACGCCCTACAGGGGGGCGCGCCCTCCTCTCTCGTGGGAGCCTCATGCCCCTTTCGGACTACTTCTTTCTTCCTAAAATCTTTAAATAATCCAAAACTGATGAAAATTGCCATTGGAGTTGTTTTGGAGTCGGTTTACTTATCGTACCATGTACCTATGCCTTTTCGGAGTCTGGAACGTTCTGGAAAGTGTCTCTTATGTATTCCTCAGGGGTTATGGTTTCAATAATATTAGTTTCAATATTGATAGGATTACCTGAAATATAATGTTTAATTCTTTGACCGTTTACCACCCTCGGATTTGTGCCTTCAAATTGTTGATTTTTATAGCACTAGAACGATATACCTCTTCGATAACGTAGGGACCTTCCCATTTTGAGAGAAGTTTTCCTGCAAAAAATCTCAAACGAGAGTTGAACAATAACACATAATCTCCTGCGTTAAACTCACGCTTTTGTATCCTCTTATCATGCCAGCGTTTGACTTTTTCTTTGAAAAGCTTGGCATTCTCATATGCTTGGGTTCTCCATTCATCAAGTGAGCTAATATCAAGCAACCTCTTCTCACCGGCAAGTTTGAAGTCATAATTGAGCTCTTTAATAGCCCAATATGCTTTATGTTCAAGTTCAAGAGGTAAATGACATGCTTTTCCATAAACCATCTTATATGGAGACATACCCATAGGATTTTTGTATGCAGTTCTATAGGCCCATAATGCATCATCAAGTTTTTTGGACCAATTATTTCTAGATCTATTCACAGTATTTTGCAAAATTATTTTGAGCTCTCTATTGCTCAACTCTACTTGACCACTAGACTGCGGGTGATAAGGAGATGCGATTCTATGATTGACATCATACTTAGCGGGCATCTTATGAAAAGCACCATGAATAAAGTGTGAACCACCATCAGTCATAAGATATCTAGGGACTCCAAACCTCGGAAAAATAACTTCTTTAAGCATTTTAATAGAAGTGTTATGATCAGCACTACTAGTTGGAATAGCTTCTACCCACTTAGTAATGTAATCAACAGCAACTAAAATATGTATATAACCATTGGAGGTAGGAAAAGGTCCCATATAATCAAAGCCCCAAACATCAAACGGTTCAATAACAAGAGAGTAATTCATAGGCATTTCTTGACGTCTACTAATGTTACCTATTCTTTGACATTCATCACAAGATACGATAAACTTACGAGCATCTTTGAAAAGAGTAGGCCAATAAAAACTAGATTGTAGTACCTTGTGTGCAGTTCTATCTCCAGCGTGGTGTCCTCCATAAGATTCAAAGTGACACTTGCGTAGGATTTGTTCCTGTTCATGCTCAGGCACACAACGTCTAATAATACCATCTACTCCTTCTTTATAAAGGTGTGGATCATCCCAGAAGTAATGTCTTAAATCATAAAAGAACTTTTTCTTTTGCTGGTATGTGAAACTAGGCGGTATATATTTAGCAACAATGTAATTAGCATAGTCAGCATACCAAGGAGCAGTACGAGAAGCATTGACAACCGCTAATTGTTCATTAGGAAAACTATCATTAATAGGCAGTGGGTCATCAAGAACATTCTCTAACCTAGACAAGTTGTCTGCAACGGGGTTCTCAGCTCCTTTTCTATCAATAATATGCAAGTCAAATTCTTGGAGCAAGAGAACCCATCTAATGAGTCTAGGCTTAGCATCTTTCTTTTCCATAAGATATTTAATAGCAGCATGATCAGTGTGAATAGTAACTTTAGAATCAACAATATAAGGTCTAAACTTATCACATGCAAACACAACTGCTAAGAACTCTTTTTCAGTGGTAGCATAATTTCTCTGGGCAGTATCAAGAGTCTTGCTAGCATAATGGATAACATTCAATTTCTTATCGACTCTTTGCCCTAAAACAACCCCTACAACATAATCACTAGCATCGCACATAATTTCAAAAGGTAAATTCCAATCAGGTGGCTGAACAATAGGTGCAATGATCAAAGCTTTCTTAAGTGTTTCATATGCTTCTAAACAATCATCATCAAAGACAAAATCGTTTTGCAATAAATTAGTCGAAGGCCTAGAGATTTTAGAAAAGTCCTTAATGAACCCTCTGTAAAAACCGGCATGACCAAGGAAACTTCTTATACCTTTTATGTCCTTGGGGCATGGCATCTTTTTAATAGCATCAACTTTGGCTTTATCAACTTCAATACCTCTCTCGGAGATCTTGTGCCCCAAGACAATGCCTTCATTAACCATAAAATGACACTTTTCCCAATTTAGGACGAGACTAGTGTCTTCGCATCTCTGCAAAACTCGATCAAGGTTTCTCAAACAATCATCAAAAGAGGATCCATAGACGGAGAAGTCATCCATGAATACCTCACAAATCTTTTCACAAAAATCAGAAAATATAGCCATCATGCATCTTTGAAAGGTAGCAGGTGCATTACATAAACCAAAAGGCATATGTCTATAAGCAAAAGTACCAAAAGGGCAAGTAAAAGTAGTTTTAGATTGATCCCCCGCTGATACAGGTATCTGAGAGAAGCCAGAATAACCATCTAGAAAGCAAAAATGTGTGTGTTTGGATAGCCTCTCTAGCATTTGATCAATAAAAGGTAAAGGGTAATGATCTTTCTTAGTAGCTTTATTTAACTTACAAAAATCAATTACCATCCTATAACCTGTAATAATTCTTTGCGGGATCAATTCATCTTTATCATTAGGAACAACGGTAATACCTCCCTTTTTAGGGACACAATGGACAGGGCTTACGCATTCACTATCAGCAACGGGATAAATAATACCTGCCTCAAGGAGCTTTAGTATCTCCTTTCTTACCACTTCCGTCATTTTGGGATTTAATCGTCTTTGAGGATCTCTAACTGGTTTGGCATCTTTCTCTACTGAAATTTTGTGTTGACATAACGTGGGACTAATGCCCTTAACATCGTCCAGAGTATATCCAATAGCAGCTCGGTGCTTCTTCAGAGTTTTCAATAATCTTTCTTCTTCTTTCTCTGAAAGGTTAGTACTAATAATAACAGGACATATTTATTTTTCATCAAGATAAGCATACTTAAGATTATTAGGTAATGGTTTGAGTTCAAACACGGGATCACCCTTGGGTAGAGGGGGATCCACAAGAATTTCAACGGGAAGGTTATGTTTCAGCATAGGTTCTTGTTTAAGGAACACTTCATCTATTTCTTCCCTTTCCTTCATAAACATATCGTTTTCATGGTCTAGCAAATATTGTTCTAACGGATCAGTTGGTGGAACAGCAATGGAAGCAAGACCAATAATTTCATCCTTACTAGGTGGTTCCCTTTCACGAGGTTGTCTACTAAACTTAGCGAAATTAAACTCATGAGACATACCATCTATGCCAACAGTGACAATATTCTTTTCACAATTAATCTTAGCACTAGCAGTATTCAAGAAGGGTCTACCAAAAATAATGGACAAAAATCATCTTGTGGGGAACCAAGAACAAGAAAATCAGCAGGATATTTAACCTTCCCACACAAGACTTCAACATCTCTAACAATCCCAATAGGTTTAATGGTGTCCCTATTAGCAAGCTTAATAGTAACATCAATGTCTTCTAATTCAACAGGTGCAATATCGTGCATAATTTCTTTATAAAGATCATAAGGTATCGCATTAGCACTAGCACCCATATCACATAAACCATGGTAACAATGATCTCCTATTTTAACAAAAATAACAGGCGTGCCTACAACAGGTCTACGTGTCTTAGTATCGGGTCTAGCAATATTAGCAGTTTCACCCAAGAAAGAGATAACATGCCCATCTAAGTCCTCATCCAAGATATCTTTAATCATAGCAATACCGGGTTCAACATTAATTTGCTCAGGAGGTGTATAGGTCCTAGCATTACTCTTACGGATAACAGTCGAAGCTTTAACATGATCTTTTATCCTAACAGGAAAAGGAGGTTTTTCAACATAAGCAGTAGGAATAATAGGATCACTATATGTAATAGTCTTTTCTTCAACTGTAATAGGTGCAACTACTTTCACTTCAACAGGAGGATTATATTTAAACCACTTCTTTTTAGGGAGACCAACGTGAGTAGCAAAAGTTTCACAAAAAGTAGCTACTATCTCAGAGTCAAGTCCATACTTAGAGCTAAATCCACCGAAAGCATCGGTATCCATAAAAGACTAGATTGGAAGCGCGCCTTGGCGCGAGGGTGCCGGTCCAAACGTTGTGGTCAAGCAAGTAATGCTCATTCAGACGGGATATCACAATAAAGTAAAGATGAATCATTCACTTAAGTTTTTACTTTGTGAGAGACAATATGACGTTATTAGTCAATACTTTGATGCAAAAGATTGTTTCTAAATATATGTACCTTCAACATTGATAAGATCATATGAGCAATGGTACAAAAAATATCATTGGCAGGCAAGGAGCGGATCATTATGATATTAGTCTATACAAATGTTGAGCATTGCAACTTTCCAAAATACAACGAAAAGGTATATCATAAAGTATAAAAGCATGACATATCATTCTACATCGGTACATAAGTTCTATAAAATATAGCCAAATAGTTAATACTCGCAAGTGTAAAACAGGTGTTACAGCAGCTGGAAACAATGCTATAGAAACATCAATAACGGTACGTCCTTTGTCTTTGTTAGTCAATCAACAAACATGTATGGTATCTTGTAGATGATCATCACTGAGAACTCCTACTTCCTCTTTCCAAGTGAAAAAGGGCATGTTCTGAGGTGAAGCTAATGCAGATAGTAGTGGCCAATACTTGACCCTAAAGGCTGATAGCGTCCTCAGGCTTCATTTTTCTGATGACACTGTAATAATGCAAGCTTTAGTAGTAATTTCTCTTATAGTATGAAATAATATAATAATACAAGCTTCAGTTAATTCCTAATTTTCCAAGAAATGAAAGGAAGAGTCTAACTACTTAAACAACAGTAGCATGATAACACAAATATGGAGTTAAATTTACATGTATAGGTAGTACCTCTTTGCGTTTTTCACAATGCCAGACAGTAACAGATTGTACATAACACATGTTCAGTTATGAAATACTCCCTCTGCAACAAATATAAGATCATTTAGATCACTTACTTTAGTGAAAGCACTACCATAACAGATGTCTAAAGCATGGCATTGAATAGGCAAATAACACCATTAGAATGCAGTATATGTTCAAAAAAGGGTGATGAGAAATCTGAGATACAGCCGAAGATGGAAATATAAGAAAAAATTATTAGGACAAACCAGTTCAAATCACAACATGAAGCATTTTGTTCAGTTTGACATTAATATCAATAGTCGGAGAAAACAAAGCCGAACTTGGGCCCTGCCAAGGGCTATTCTCTCATAACTCATACAAAACATGAGTTGTGTATTCTTAGGAAGATATTAAAATTGCATCAAGTAGCAGGCACTCTATTTTATATATTTTTTATAAAGGTAATGTGAATATAAGATAAAATGGTTCTTTCGAATATCACAAAATATGCTACAAACATATTCCACGGATAGATCAAGTGGCCTGAAATTGCATGCCAAAATATAATGTAATAGTTCTATATGCATAAAGAACTTGCCATTCATTTGTCAGCCTGGACATTTGCCATAGTGAGCATTGGACTCGCAAAGAAATTGCATTAGTTGAATATTAATTATTATATGTAGCCACATCTTATTTAAATCCAACCAAGATGAACAGAAATAAATCTCACCTTACTTTTGTCGAAAAGATTCTTATTTAACAGCTCATTCCTTGACATGGTGATCCGCTGAACATATCGCAAGTCGCTGCAACCACATAAGCCAAGCATTGACATGAGATAAAGGAGCAATGAATTATTTTATTCGGATGGTACATATTGCATCTAAACAACCTTGAGATGCATGCATGTTTGTAGCACACTATCTGCCCCATTTATGTTGTTCGTAATCCATCAGAGGTGCAATTCACATGCATGTATATAGTAGTGGTATCTATTTGAAGTCTCACTACTGAGAATAAAAATAGACTCCATCTATACGAGCTAACCAGCAGATAAGCAATCACTGATTCTTGTTGCACACAGAAACACATGATGAAGATAAAAAATCATGTAGACCATTCTTCGTAGATGGTAATCTACAGGGATGCCATCCACCTCCCCATCTCGTGCAATTGGGGGAGCACTCGGTGTCCAGAAATCCTGGAATTTCTGCACATCAACATAGTGTGGCCGTTCTCCCTCTCCTCTCATGATGACAGCAGGGGAGGAGGGATCCATACCACCCTCTATAATTTGAGCAAACACATCTGACGAAACAATATAATTATAGTAACATGTATACCCATGTTTTATCCACTTATGAGCATTTACTCGGACATGTCACTCATCAGTAAACATATACAACAGCAGTGACAAAAGAGACGTGCACCTTATAGAATACATGTCATGTAGGCAAACATCCAAAATAGACACATTACTTATAATTAGGACAGTAAATTTGTGTGCTTTGGTCGTCACTGAATCCATACATATAACTCGCAAAAAGAGTAATGCTAGTGTTTGACTTTCAGTAGGAAAGGTGAGCAGGGAAGCATTCTAATCAGGTCACTGGTGGTGTGACTGAACAATTTTACGAAGTGCAGAATTGAGGAACCGATCCTTTGGTTCAGAACCCTCTCTTACAATTTACGTCAAAGCAAATAGAGAACTGAAATGCAGCTATTATTAAGTTACCCACCAACCACAATGGCAACTATAGTTGGCCGTCTATAGGAACCAGTTATAGTCACTAAAACATCATGGATCCACAACAAACCAAGGAGTACCAGATTCTAAACCCTTAATTATAATGGATACTTTTCATATTGTACATCTCAACCAGGTAATAGGCCATTCTTATTGCATATCAATGCCCAGTTTAAATCAGTTTGTGACTATCATATGACCATAAAATAATGATCTGAGAAATACCATGATTTAAATCTAACCATAAACATGAACATGCTGGCTTCTATGCTATAATTCACTTCTGTAGATAATGGGGTCATGTCAAACATTCAGTGATAAAATATTATTTACCAGGTTTTGAGTATCACAATGGGCACCTGAGCCACGACCGCAAGGCAACCAAGGCAACCACCTGAGCTTCTGTGCTATAACATGCCGTCATCCTCCGTTCTGCCGCCACCCGCCCGCCCGTCGTCCAGACGGTAGTAACAAAAAAAAAACCCCAAGCACTTACTTAGCAAAGAAATAAGTTACAAAACTAACAAAACACACATCCTTCAAAGTTCACCTACATTTAGTCTGGTGCATGATCCAAAAAATGCAGTGGTGACAAACAGAATTGGGGAAAGCTTCATAACAAACTAAAGACAACAAAAGGAAATGTCCGCTCAATGACTCAGATCAACCGAGCAACTTAACCACAACTTGTACATTCTACCCACTATTAATTCTAAATAAAATGTATTCTACAAAATGGAATATGAGAAAAGAGCTGAACTGAATTTTAAGAGCTACTTGTTGAACCAAAAATAATAACAAGGGAAGACAATAAAAGATAAATCATTTGTACATGGATGGTACAGATTTATAGGCACATCAGAAATGTGTGCTAACTAATGTGATGTCACCAGCAATTAGATGGACCAGGAGTGGCGAGTGATGTTTTTTCGTACCTAGCAAATGTTGACCAAATATTATGCAAAACCTAATAAAAGAATTGTACCTAGCAACAGAACCGTGAGGCAAATTAACAGCAATCCCTAAGTGACTCATGCAGTAAACTGAACATCAAAGGATTGTGAAACCACCATAGAAAGATAGTCCAGATGGTGTTGTACAATCGTTATTCCAAAGACTTGGAAAGAACCAACACTTCCATCCAATTGAGAAAATAAAAATCATGTAATACTCCTTAAGAGCCGGTATATGCATAGAAATTTACCTCGAAATAATATATGCATTCAGATTTAACTACACATGTTTTCTCCCAGTCTTCTTCAACCAGATTGTTTAAGAGACTATACTCAAAATGTTCATTAAGAGAATCTTGTGAATTATCATGAAACACCTAAGATTCTATATAAACGAAGACACGGGAATTTTAGTCTTATCTTCTAGGTCGAAGAAGCACTTGACAACGGCCCAGTTTTGGAAGCACCGCTACGGGTGCCATGGCCCAGATCCGCGAGATGGATGCAGCATTCTCCATCCCCGCCCTCGTCCCGGCTGGTCCTACTGGAGGCTGCTGCTGGTTCCTTCATTATAATGACGAAACAGAAGGACCATGGAACGTCTTTCCCACGATTAATTAACCATGGAAACAAAAGGAAATTCTCCTAACAGAACCTCCTTGATTCTCCTAATAGCAAAACCACACACACACACACACACAAACACACATACATCAGACATCTCTGTAGTACTAATTCAAGTAGATCAAGAAAATGGATAGCCAAATAGCATGGCATATATAGAATTGTAGATTAGTATCTAGTATAACCAGAAAAGTTGAAGAGCATCCAAACACACAAACACCTCGTACCAAATTCAGTCACATCAAGAAAATCAATAGTTGAATACAGTCTATCGCAATCACCCATCTAATAGCCATAACAAAATATAAAAACAACTAACCATTGCTGGAAGCAAGTGATTTACCGGACCATCAAATAAAACAACTCCTAGAAGATACACGTTTAGTCAATTAACAACTCCCAAGGCCCACTTCTCGAGACAATAAATCAGCTTGACTGCAAGCTCCTACATTTATAATATTCAACATAGGGCACACACTACAGTACCTCTGAATCCAAATCTAAAGACTGCAGTCATTATCAAATGGCATACATATGAACAAAATGCTAAACCGAACATATATAATCCTTACTGGCATGGATATCAAGGTGGTCGGCCACCTGCCCTCTTTCATCAATCACATGAGGTTGTTCACACACATGTCTCGGCACCCCATCAACAATCATCCTGCAATGATATACTCCAGATGTCAGAACCAACAATATAGCATGTGAACCAACAATATATCGGCATGAGATAGGAGAGAAACATCTAGTTGTGATAGAAGACACAACGTCTATTGATGACCGAGGATATACAATGCACAAAGAAAATCTTATCATCACCGAGAATAACCTCTTTCCCATAAAACAGACTGTACAAACATCATCATCATAAAGAGAGGACATATCATCAAGAGAAAAGAGAAGCAGGACATGAATCTATGGTGCCGGTGAGGGGTGCGACAACCTAGGGCCTCTTTGATCCAAAGGAAGTTCAGACAAACTGGTTAATCATGTAGCTTGCACCAACACCAACACCACCAAGTTGGGGACCTCTTTGAGTCGGGGTATTTGCAAAGGTTGCGGCACCAACTTGGTCCCTCACATCGCTGCTCGACACCAACACTGCCACTGCTCGATCCCTCACATCGCCGGGTCTGACCCTAACCCCTAAGGTCTCCCAGCGCCCAATGGACCAACTGTTCGGAGGAACCAGTGACCGACCAAACCGAGCGCTGCACACACACACTCGCACGGTGAGGGGTGGGTGAGAGGGGGAGAGATGGAGAGGAGTGGAGGTACCAGATCGAAGCATGGAGGAAACGAAGTGGAGGGGGCGGAGACGAGCACGCCGAGGGCGACGCAGGCGAGGACGGCAAGCAGGACCCAGTAGGACGCCGGGGCCGAGGGCGACCGGGGGTCCTCGAGCTCGAGGGCGCAAACGGGGACGGGGAGGGCTCTGGTGGAACGGAGGAGGCGGGCGCAGCGCGCCGTCCTTGCCGCCGTCGCCCCATAGGGAGGAGAGGAAGGAAGAGGACGCGGAGGCGAGATGACGGCGGTGTGGGGCTGGCCCTGGACGGGAGCGGGGCAGGGAGGCGTGGGCGGGAGGAAGAGGAGAGGAGGTGACGGCGGCGGCGGCGGCGACGGGGCTGGGAGGCGGGCGCGGGTTAGGGTTTCGAGGGAGAGGGAGGCGAGGTGGGAGGAGCTGGGCGCGGGGGAGGCGCGGGTGCGGGAGGGAGGAGGCGGCTTAGGTCATCCCCACGCGAGCCTTCGCCTTTTATACACCTCCACGCGAAATGATGAAAATGCCCTCGGTGGGGCAGCGAATTGAGCGCGATGGCAGGAACGAGAGGTAACTATTTGCAACATGGTCACGGTTTGATCCGACGGCTGAGACCAATCCGGGGCGAGATCGGACGGCCCAGATCCGATCAAGCACGCAGATCCAACGGCCAGGAATCCAAACGGCTGAGGAGCCGAGAGGATCCTCCGAATCCTTATTTCTCGATTTAACACAATCGAACATAGGTGTCATACCTGACTCGTTACCATCGTTGGAACCCCAATCTTCAGAGTTGCGTTTAATTCTTTCCAATAAGTCCCATTTGAAATCAATAGTCTTCAGCATATAGGAACCAGCATAGGAAGTATCGAGCAAGTTGCGATTATCAAGAGAAAGCCGAGCATAAAAATTCTGAATAATCATTTCCCGAGAGAGCTCATGATTGGGGCATGAATACAACATTGACTTAAGCCTCCCCCAAGCTTGAGCGATACTTTCTCCTTCGCGAGGCCAGAAATTATATATCTAATTATGATCACGATGAACAAGATGCATAGGATAGAACTTCTGGTGAAATTCCAACTTCAATCGCTTATAATTCCAATATCTCGTATCATCACATAGCCTATACCATGTCATTGCATCTCCCTTCAAAGATAAAGGGAAGACCTTCCTTTTGACAACATCATCGGGAATACCTGCAAGCTTAAATAATCCACAAACTTCATCCACAAAGATAAGGTGTAGGTCGGGATGCAATGTTCCATCTCCTGCAAAAGGATTAGCTAGCAGTTTTTCTATCATACCCGAAGGAATCTCAAAGTGAATATTCTCATAAGGTTCAGTAGGTCGAGGAGCATCTCTTGCTCTTCTGGTTGGGGTGAAGATACCCCAAACAAGCCCCTCAAAGGATTAGTTTCCATAGTGACAAGTAACAGAAAATTTCAGCACACTAAATAAATGTTTCCTTACCAAGTTCCACTCACCAAGAGCGCTACGCTCCCCGGCAACAACGCCAGAAAAGAGTCTTGATGACCCACAAGTATAGGGGATCTATCGTAGTCCTTTCGATAAGTAAGAGTGTCGAACCCACCGAGGAGCAGAAGGAAATGATAAGCGGTTTTCAGTAAGGTTTTCTCTGCAAGCACTGAAATAGTAGGTGATAGATAGTTTTGTGATAAGATAAATAGTAATGAGCAAAAAGTAAATAAAGTGCAGCAAGGTGGCCCAATCCTTTATGTAGCAAAGGATAAGCCTGGACAAATTCTAATAATGAAGAAGGAGCTCCCGAGGACACATTGGGAATTATCGTCAAGCTAGTTTTCACCACGTTCGTAAGATTCGCGTTTGGTACTTTGATAATTTGATATGTGGGTGGACTGGCACTTGGGTACTGCCCTAACATGGACAAGCATCCCACTTATGATTAACCCCTATTGCAAGCATCCGCAACTACAAAAAGGAGTATTAAGGTAAACCTAACCACAACATTAAACATATGGGTCCATATCAACCCCTAACGAAGCAACGCATAAACGAGGGTTTAAGCTTCTGTCACTCTAGCAACCCATCATCTACTTATTACTTCCCTATGCCTTCCTCTAGGACCAAATAATGGTGAAGTGTCATGTAGTCGACGTTCACATAACACCACTAGAGGAGAGACAACGTACATCTCATCAAAATATCGAATGAATACCAACTTCACATGACTACTAATAGCAAGACTTCACCCATGTCCTCAGGAACAAATGTAACTACTCACAAAGCATAATCATGTTCATAATCAGAGGGGTAATAATATGCATGAAGGATCTGAACATATGATCTTCCACCAAGTAAACCAAATAGCATCAACTACAAGGAGTAATCAACACTACTAGCAACCCACAGGTACCAATTTGTGGTTTTGATACAAGATTGGATACAAGAGATGAACTAGGGTTTTGAGAGGAGATGGTGTTGGTGAAGATGTTGATGTAGATTGACCCCCTCCCGATGAGAGGATCGTTGGTGATGACGTTGGTGATGATTTCCCCCTCCCGGAGGGAAGTGTCCCCGGCAGAACAGCTCCGCCAGAGCCCTAGATTGATTCCGCCAAGGTTCCGCCTCATGGCGGCGGAGTTTCGTCCCGTAAGCTTGCCCATGATTTTTTCCAGGGAAAAAGTGATGATATAGCAGAAGATGGATGCCGGAGGCCCACCAGGGGGCCCAGGAGATAGGGGGCGCGCCCCCTGTCTCCTGGACAGGGTGTGGGCCCCCTGGCCTATTTCTTTTGCCCATAAATTCTTATAAATTCCAAAAGGTTGTTTCGTGGAGTCTCAGGTCTTTTGGAGTGTGCAGAATAGGTTTCCAACGTTTGCTCCTTTTCCAGCCAGAATTCCAGCTGCCGGCATTCCCCCTCTTCATGGTAAACCTTGTAAAATAAGAGAGAATAGCCATAAGTATTGAGATATATGTGTAATAACAGCCCATAATGCAAAAAATATTGATATAAAAGCATGATGCAAAATGGATGTATCAAGGTGCAGACCAGTCAAAGTCTTCCTTGAAGCCCATTTGCTTTAGATCTTCTTCACCATATAGATGTGACAGAATAGCCCAGGTGCGATCAAACACTTCATGGAGGTAGTAGTGGTTTTTCTTCACTGCATTATGGGTTGAAGTCATGTTGTGAAGACTAGAGCCAAACTGACACTTAACCCACTTGTGGTTTCGATCCACCTTCTGGTGAAGACTTATCAACAGTTCACGATCAGTCAGCACACGAGGAGCAGTAGCTTGAGGACTTGTCTTGGTAGCATTGGCAGCAGTATCATGAGTGGAAGAGTCATCATTGGTGGAGTAAGATGCAGCTTTGCGGAACTGACCATCCAATGGACGAATGCCTTCATCGGTAACGGCTGGTGACTTGCCCTTCTCATCAGATGAGGAAATTGTCTGCTTGAGGACTTCAATAGGGGGCAAGTAGCTGAGGTGATTATGAAAAACAGCCTTGTAGTTGAGTGAAGACCTTGCTCTGAGGAATCTCATGATCCACGGCGCGTAAGGCTTCAGCTCAAATGGTGAAAGTGCAACATTCACCAGAGTCCTCATGAAGAAATCATGATAATTTATGGGAATGCCATGCATGATGTTGAAAAGCATATTCTTCATCATTCCGATAATTTCTTCATCGGATGAGTCATGGCCTTTGATGGGACTCATGGTCTTTTCAGAATGCGGTAGATTGTTCTTGGCACATAGAGCAATTCCTTCATGAGGAATTTGGTCCTTAGAGCTTGTCCTGGCTTCAGCGGCTTCATGAGCACTTGCATATAGTGATCAGTCAGTTCAGGCTCATCATACAGACAACGAGCACCGTCAGGTGGAGGACTGATTAGTAGGGCACGAAGCAGTTCAGAGGCTGGTGCCTTGTAATGAGTGTTTTCAGTCATCCAGTCCAACACCCACGAGTTGACGTTAGTAGCATCGCCTGTGATATGCAAAGTTGCGTAGAACTGAAGAATAAGCTCTTCATTCCAATCAACTATGTCAGAGCAGAAATTGAGCAAGCCAGCGTCATGAATCATGCTGAGGACTTGAGAGAAGCAAGGCATGGATTCCATGTCCACATGAGGAATATGCTCATGATCGAAGACTTTGTCCTTGTTGAAGAGCACTGAGGAATAGAAGTTGGCCTAGCTGGCAGTCCAGAAACGCTTCCTTCTAAGACGAGCATTGTCATAGGGGTTGAAGTCCGTGAAGAATACGTGCTCGTCGAAGAAATCATCAGCCTTGAATTTTTGCTTCTTGGAGAAGGGATCCTTTGGTTGGGGCTGAGGAGTGTCAGTCAATTGCAGCACCACTTCAGGAATCACAATCTCAGGTTCCTCAGGCTGAGGAAATTCAGGCTCTTCTGCAGCTTCAGCCTGGGTCGTCAATTCTTCATTGACAATTTCTTCAGCACTAGTGGCTGGAATTTCTTCATGAACACTTGGGGTTGCATGAGGTTCTTCAGATCCCATTTGCACTTCAGTGGCGGCAGGGGACTGAGGAATAGCTTGGAGTGGAGTGAACATTAGAGAGTTTGGATGTTGACTGTCCCAAAATTCATCATTGAGCACAGGAGTGGTACACCCAATGTCCACATCCTCATCTTCAATTTCTTCAACACCTGCCTCTTCAGCAGTAAACTGAGGCATAGGTGAGGAAATGACTGGGGTTGAAGGGATCTTATCCACTTCAATTTCTTTGTCCAACTGCTCTGACGAAGCAGCAGAAGGAGTTTCTCCATCAGATTCATCAGGAATCACATAATCTTCACCAAATGGAACAATTTCCTTTGATGGCATTGATGAGACTGGAACGGCATCAATTGGATTGTCAATTGAACTGATCAGAGTCTTCATCTTCTTTGGAGCTGAAGAATTTGAAGAAGTTGATGCCTTCCTTTTCTTCACAGATGCACGTTCTGCAGCCTTGGTCTTCTTTGCATCTGATGCAGATGAAAGGATCGGAGTTGGTGTAGGCGCAGGAGGTGCATAGGACTTTGGTTCATTTTCCTCATGCACAACTGATGTAGTTATCCTGATTTGTTCACCTTCCTCAGGCGCATCACTAGTGGATGCCCTGGCAATATCTTCAGCGGCTGGAATGGAGTCACCAGCCCTGGCGCTCTCATTTTCTTCAGCAGCCTGATTGTCATCAGCGGTGCTGGCATTTTCTTCAGTAGGTTGAGCAAATGCCTCAGCCTGAGTAACTTCAACGTGCACAGGTGGAGCAGCACTTGAAGTGAATTTCTTTGTTAGATTGATGAAACGCACCTTGGCGCCCTTCCAATCAGCATGATAGCGATCAAATTCATCACTCAGCTGTTTGATTTCAACTTGCAAGGCAAGGAGCTGACCAGGAGTGAGAGTGAGGACATTGTCCTTGAGGTAGCGATGTTTCTTGTACTGCGCTTTCTTCAAACTTCTGCCTTGTTCAAATTTCCATTTTTCTTCCTCAATGAAGGCAGTAAGAACATGACTTTGACCAGGAGTGAGGTTCATCTCCAGCAAAGGCATGTTAGGATCCTTGTGCCACAGGTCAATGTAGTCGAGGATCAACTTTGGATCCAGCATCAGCGGCACATTGTGGCCTTTGGCTCTAGCGGCCCTGGCTTGCCTGTCTCTGATGATTTCGGCAAGTTCTTCATCATCAGCCTCATCATCATCAGAGGGTACATGGAAGGCGACCTGCTTCTTGTGAGGACTTGTTCGAGTGCCTCGTCCAGTAGTGGCCTTTTTCTTCAGCAGAGAGGGACCTACTGAGGAATTACGAGCAGCTGAGGAGCTTGCAGATGCTCCTGAGGCAATAGAGAAGCCTTGAGTCCTTTTCAGAGGTGTTAGGAGGTGTGTCCATTTCAGAGAACATTCGAAGATTCTAGGATATTTAGCTCACACCGCAACTTGCTAAATCTCTTCTCATCCAAGGGCTTAGTGAAGATATCGGCCAGCTGATCTTCAGTGCTGACGTGGTCGATGGAGATGTCGCCCTTTAACACATGGTCACGAAGAAAATGATGACGAGTTTGGATGTGCTTGGTCTTCGAGTGTTGAACTGGGTTATGAGCAATCTTGATGGCACTCTCATTGTCACAGTAGATAGGCACATTCTTCATGTTGACGCCATAGTCCATGAGTGTTTGCTTCATCCATAGTAGTCGAGCACAGCACGATCCAGCAGCAATGTACTCAGCTTCTGCAGTGGAGAGTGATACGCAGTTCTGTTTCTTCGAGGACCAACAGACCAAAGATCGTCCGAGGAAATGACATGTACCAGATGTTGACTTGCGGTCCACGCGATCGCCAGCATAGTCAGAGTCTGAATATCCAATGAGATCAGAAGTGGAGCCCTTGGGATAACATAATCCAAGTGTTGGTGTGTGAGCTAACACTACTAGGGAAAAGCCTAGCAGCAGCGCGGGTTTTAGGCCTATCAGTAGCACGGGAAGTAGCGCTACTGATAAGGCGCTACAACTAAAGCTTAGCAATAGCGCGCCTAGATCCATGCTACTGCTAAATTGACTTAGTAGTAGCGCTTCTTCAGAACAGCGCTACTGGTAATTAGTAGTAGCGCTTCTCGTTCCCCGCGCTACTACTATTATTTAGTATTTTATTTCTTTTTTATTTCATGTTGTATTCATACACCTTTACACAAGTTTTCATACAACAGGAATTTAGAGATTGTTTTTACATCATAATGAGTTATTACATCACGGGGTGAAAGAACCGTGGACTAGTTTCAAGTGGATGTCCATCCACTTGAAACTAATCCGCGGTTCTTTCACCCAATTATATAAGAATATCATCATCATCATCATATCATTAACAACTTATCATCATAATACATCATTGTCATATAACACCTCCTCAAGATCATCATTTTCATCAATGACATCACATAGCAAATTGGTCACTAGTCGTAATCACAAGTACTCCTCATTATCAACTCTAACACATTACCACATAATAAACATATTGTACCTCATAGGACCTACTACATTCGATTAAGACCTACTACATTTGCTAAGGTAAAATAGCAAAAATAAGATAGCCCCTAACTCTCCATTATGGAGAATGGAGATTAGCCTGTCTCCAATTCTAGCCTTTCGCTGAATGTTACTTCAAAGAACCTCCTTGCGAATGTCCATACATTTCTTCCATTCTTTGATGAACATGTGTTCACCGGTTTTAGAAATCTGATATGCACAGGTGAGCTCCCTAGATTTACCTGGCAGTATGTTCAGAACTGAGAGGCGACCATTGAGAGACATCAGATGAGGCACACAATCCATCGGGAGTTTCTGTTGAAAAACATAATAATAACTTCATAGTTAGCAATGATGTACTAGTTTTAGAAGTATGCAAAAGATGCACGGATGTCGTAATAGTAAAAAATCTTTCCAGGGTATCTCTAGAGAAGTTACCGTGGTTCAACACATGCACTAGTGGCACGTATTCACCATAATTTGGAGGAGTTCGATAATAGTTATTGTAATTCTCAAGAAGAGTACAAAATGCGATCAGATGATTTTTCTCCTTATATGTTAATTTGGTGCCATCGGTGTAGTGGGTTTTATCTACCATCTTCCGCACGGTCTTTGAAGAATCAAAATAAGTTGTCAATGGAAATAAGCTATCAACTATTTTGAAATAAACAATATAAATTAGTTAATAACTATGTTTGAGAAACTCACATAGCGGTACAATCGGAAGCGTATCAACAAGGACCCAAATGTCCATATTGTCTTGCTCGATGTCAGGATCACCAAGATCCATGGTGACAATCATACCCTCATAAAAACCATACATTTTGCAAAGTGCTTCCCAATTTTGGCAACCAAAATGGGTTACACTCTGAGCATTGCACAGATTTACTTCAAAATCCATATCATGATGGGTCCTTAGGTGTATTTTCTTTGTTTCAAAATTTTCATGGTCTTCAAAACCTATCCTCTCCAAGACATAGCGTCTTGCATGGCATGGGATAAGCTAGTCGAATTGTAAAATATGAAAATTAGACGTTGAAATAGTTGAAGTCATGCTTAATTACGAAAAAAACACTTGTCGTTGTTGCGTACCATTTCAACATTGAAGGTCTCCTCGAGCTTAATGCTGAAGCGCCTTTCTTCATCCAGCTCAACGAACCTGTCGCACATACCTCGATCGTTGTGGCACCAGCTGCACTCCCCCGGGAGACTGTCGTCGACCGAGTACGACATTTCTTACGTTCATAATTCAAAGATTAAACCTGTACATACTCTAGCACAAGTCATGCCAGAATTCACGAAAAAATCCGGCATGACATTTGCTAAAAAAGGACATATCGAGCGCCTGAAATTTGTCAGAACGGAAATTAATCAACACTCTGGCAAAACATAGGCCACTCGGAGATGTAAACTGAACATGAATGGCCACTTGGGCAACCACATATCCTATTTGAGCAACAACACAAGATATACAAGGATATTTGGCTGGTCTCACCTCGATGTCGGAGGGGGTCGGTGACTGGGACGACGGCGGGGATGTCGGAGGGGGTCGGTGACGGGGACGACGGTGGTCACCTGAAACCGTATAAGTTATCATTAATACATCCTGAATAATTACTTAAACTAAAAAATAAAGTAGTTCAACTAGTTATATTAATTATCTTACTAAAAATACATTAGTTCTATTAATTCAACTAGTTCAACTAGTTTATTAATTTACTTACTAAACTAGTTCAACTACAACTAAAGTAGTTCAACTACAACTACTATTAATCATACTGCCCTAGTTAACTAGTACCATCAGTACTAGTAATTAACATCTACTACTACTAAAAATCTAGTACTAACTAAGCAACATCTAGTACTAGCTATGAACCCTAAATTAACATCTACTACTACTAAATCTAGTACTAACAAGTGGCAGGCGGTGGGGGGCGACGGAGAGGTAGCTAGGGGCGGCGAGGGCGGGATCGGGATCGGGAGGCGGCGGTGTTGCGTGGGCTCGGGTGGCGGCGGTGAGGTCGAGGGCGGTGGGAGGAGGGCTGCAGGCGGCGAAGGGAGGAGGGGCGGCCGCAGGCGGAGGGAGGAGGGCGGCGGCGGAGGAGGGAGGGGCGGCCGCAGGTGGAGGGAGGATGTGCGAGGAGGAGGGAGGAGGGACGGAAGGACGGGAGTACCTCGGCGGCGGACGGACGAAGGCGGCGATGGCGGCAACGCACGACGACGGTTATCGGCACACGGACGAGAGTGAGAGTGTGAGTGACAGAGAGGGTCGGTCGTGCGAGTGGGGATAAGGTAGGGATAGTTGTAGCGCGTTTGCCAAAACGCGCTACAGCTAATCTGAATACCAGTAGCGCTTTGCATATAAACCACTACTGCTAAGTGTAACTATACAAAAATACGTCAACGCAAAAATACATTGGCCATCAATGATCTTTTTGTGTACAATCTGAATTGTCAATATGAGTCCTCTCTGGTAGGAACCAGAGAGGACTCATATTGCGGCCACAAATTTTACACATAGAGTTCAGTGAAGACCAACTGGTTGTGATAGTTTCAGAAATAACATATTTAAGGTGGTAAACACCCTGTTCACGGAGCGAGGTGGGACTAAACTTGTGGGCTGATCTTAGCAGTAGCGGTTTTCTTCGAAGCACGCTGTTGCTAACTTCCATAGCAGTAGCGCGGTTCATTATAGGGCGCTACTACTATAACTAGCGGGGAGGCGAGGTCATGGCAATTAGAGCAGTAGCGCGTTTTGCGGTGGACGCGTTACTGCTATTTTCCTTTCAGCAATGCGTTTTGCTATCATGTGTTTCTGCTAAATAGCAGTAGCGTCATATTTTGAGGAGCGCTGCTGGTAAGATTCTGTGTATAGGCTTTTCCCTAGTAGTGTAACTATCGAAGAATATGCTTCACAGCCTTATGATGTGATTCCTTCGGTGTAGCTTCAAATTGGGCACACATGCAAACACTAAGCATAATATGGGGCCTAGATGCACATAGGTACAATAAAGAACCAATCATGGAGCGGTATACCTTTTGATCGAAGTCTTTACCATTTTCATCAGTGCATAGATGGCTATTTGTGGGCATTGGAATTTTGACCCCTTTGCAATCTTGCATGCCGAATTTCCTCAATACGTCCTTGAGGTATTTCTCCTAAGATATGAATATTCCATTTCGCTGTTGACGAATTTGAAGACCTAAAAAGAATTTCAACTCTCCCGTAATAGACATTTGATATTCTTCACTCATCATATAGGCAAATTCATCACTATATCGTTGGTCAGTACAGCCGAAAATGATATCATCAACATATATTTGGCACACAAACAATTCACCATCATAAGACTTAGTGAAAAGAGTTGGGTCGAGTGAACCGGGTTTGAAGCCTTTCTTCATGAGAAATTCCTTCAAAGTACCATACCACGCCCAAGGGGCTTGCTTGAGGCCATACAGGGCCTTGTTGAGCTTGAAGACTTTGTCGGGATTCTTTGGATCTTCAAAACCTAGGGGTTGAGTAACATATACTTCTTCCTCAAGCTTACCATTGAGGAATGCACTTTTCACATCCATTTGTTGTAAGATAATACCATGATGGTTAGCATAAGCAAGTAATATGCGAATAGCCTCAAGTCTAGCAACAGGTGCAAAAGTTTCATCGAAGTCAATTCCTTCAACCTGTGTGTAGCCTTGAGCTACAAGCCGTGCCTTATTCCTCACCACAAGGCCATTTTCATCTTGCTTGTTGCGGTAGATCCACTTTGTGCCAATAATGTTGTGCTTGCGAGGATCTGGACGTTTGACTTGTTCCCAGACGTTGTTGAGCTCGAACTGATGTAATTCTTTTTGCATAGCTTTAATCCACTTAGGCTCCAGAAATGCTTCATCTACCTTAGTGGGCTCTGTGATAGAGACAAACGCAAAGTGCCCACAAAAGTTAGATAAATGTGAAGCTTTTGAGCGTGTGAGAGGACCTGGTGCTTCAATGTCATCGATGATCTTCTCGATTTGCACTTCGTTTGCAATACGAGGATGAGCGGGTTGTCTTCGAGGAATTTGATCTGCATTTTCTTCAGGAGCATTTTCCTCAGCACCATTTTCTTCAGGTGCGCCAGCTCGACGTTCATCATGTTCTGGAATGAATTCTTCAGCAGATTCTTCAGTGGGAATGACATCCTCATTGGCTTTGAACTTGATAGAATCAGCAGGTGCTGGTTCATCTATCACAGAAGGTAGGTGCTCTCTTTGCGAGCCATTAGTTTCATCGAACCGCACATCCACAGTTTCAACAACCTTGTGAAGAACGTTGTTGAAGACTTTGTAGGTGTGCGAGTCCTTTCCGTAACCAAGCATGAAACCCTCATGTGCTTTCGGTGCAAATTTAGAATTGTGATGAGGATCTCTAATCCAACATTTTGCACCGAAGACTTTGAAGTAACTCACATTGGATTTCTTGTCAGTGAGGAGTTCATAGGCAGTCTTCTTGAAGAATTTGTGAAGATATACTTTGTTGATGATCACTACACCACGACACTACAATAACGACACACATTTGTTGGCATAAGTGCACATTAGCGACACATTGTCTGTCCAAAACAACACCGACACATCGATTGTCGAAGTTGCTCTAGAGGGACGATGCTCTATCTGTCGGTAATGCTTAAAGGTATGCAGACATATAATGTGTCGGTGTATGTTTTTTTGCTATTAGATTATCCGTCATTGTTATGTCGCGATAGAAAAAGTGTCGGCGTAAGTTTGATCCTGGCCCACTTATTTTGGGCCACGCGGGATAAGTTGCGCGCGAGAGACTCCAAAATTTTGGCTAAGCCCATCTTATCTCTTTCTCTGCCCGGCCACTCCTTCTGTTTCTCCCACGCCACACACTCTCCCACCTAAACCTAAACCTAGGTCACCTGCCGTCGCCGCCGCCTGACTTGCCGGCCGATTTGCTCGCGCTGTTGCCGCCTCTCCCACCACCAACGGCGCCTCCCAAAGCCTCCTTCTAGCATGTGGTTCTTCCCCATGTTCCAACCCCAAGGTGATGCCTTAACAGAAGGTAGGATAGGAGAAGAGGGAGGGAGATCCACCGCGACTGAAGAAGGCCGGGCGATGACCATGGCACGCCCAGATCGGCCAGCACCGTCGACGTCGAGCTCCTCTGCTCCTAGTGCCAGATTCGCCTCGGGCTCCATCTCCACAACCACGCACCTACAGCCACCATGGAAGGTCTCCTCCCCGCCCCTATCTCCCCCGGACTGGTGGTTAGTCTTGTTTTGGCCGCTCGCCTCCCTGATGTTGTTTCCTCACGCGCGCACAGGTGCTCTGTGTGCTTGCTTCTTCCCTTCCTGGGACGCTGCTGCTCCGACGCCATGGACAATTGTAAGAATTTCTCTTCTCTCCCCTTCTTCTCGTCTCCTTCCTCCGGCCTGTATTTGCTTACTGCACCACAGTAATTATTTCTTCAGAGAGGAGAAGATGACAGGTCCTGGAATCCAAATTTCCTTCATGAACAAATGAAGCACAATCCTTTGCAGTAGTTGAAGTTTCAGACTGAATAAATTACATTGGAGCACCTGAAGTTTCAGACTGAATATATTATGTTGGCCACCTGCATTTGGAAAACTTATCCGATGTAGCATGTACATTTATTTTCCTAGAAGGCCATTGCTCTTGTCGTTATTAGCAGCTCACGTTCCAAAAGTGCCGGTGGAATTTTTTGAAATTAGTAGTGCAGTTTGCATCTTTGTAACAGAACATGTTATACGATCAATATTAACGATAAAAATTGGACTCTGTGTGTAGTGTATGGGAAGTTTTAAGTGATTATGCGAATATGCTTTTCCTTCGTTTGTGCATCAGATTTCACAACCAATATTTATTTATTTTAGAGACTGGAAAATGAAGAGAGAGATTATGGGGTGTGGTGGCCATTAGTTGCTTCCGCTGTATGTTGACCTACTTGCCTTTCCTTTCATTATACATGCAGCCAAAATTTATGGGGGGTGTTATATAAGCTGGCAACTGATTATATTGTAGACCATCTGCTCGCAGCTGGTCTAGGATTATTGTTATTGCTTCAGGGTTCATATGAAACATATTTCCCTTTTGACAATTTGGACATGTTATTTCCTAAGTGCTAGCTCCAAAATAGGACATTGAAATCTTAGTTTCACATTGGATGTTTGGAACATAAATTGAGTACCCTTAGTAATAAACAGAAACCATATTCTCAATAGACTAATATTTATTGTTGAACGTGCCTTTTGCTTTTGAAATGATAATTATTACTTAGCATGTGATCTTGCTTAGTAATAAACTAAACCATATTTTAGTGTTTCATTTTCCTCAATTACCAAGTTTAACATCCACCTTTTTATCTAATACACTCCATTATACTCAAATATGTTCTTTACAACCCACATGTGTCGCATTTTTTCTGCTAACAGGAGAGTACCACATTTGTGTAGACTTTAATTTCTTACATTCGTTACTTTCAGCCACTGAACAAACCAAGGTATAGAAAGACAAACACGAAAAAGGCTACCTGTTGGCTGTCGGTGCTGAGCTGACGGACAGTGTGGAAGAAGAAGGTGTGATCTTGGCAGCGGCCCATGAAGCATTTTTTTCTTTGCATGTTGATCACTACTGCACTGTTCAGGTTCTTAATCAAGGTAGTAGCAAATTCTCTGTGTTTTCCTTTGTAAATTTTTTGACTTGTTTGATGTTCTTTACTTTTCTTTCTCCTAATCAATCATCTAAGTTCCCAATGAAAGTAGCTTTGTGTGTGTGTGTGTGTGTGATCATGCTTCATTTACTTCTATCGCCAAGTTTCAATTATCTCAATATGACCACTATGAAAGCCAGGCGATGTTTGCTTGAGAAAATAGTGTAATAAACAGAGATTCTTTGTGTTGCAAATATTTTCGTATACTGAAAGAACAACTCATCCCAATTTGCATGCAGCTGGCACATATGTTCGCCAGAAACAGATGTGGATGAGTGTGCGTGTTCTTACTGCTTTAATACTTGCAGTGACTGATTGACTGTGATTGTGGGTCACAAGCAAGGGAATGCTAACCGTGGTGGTGGTGGTGATTGAAGAGCCCTTAATCAATTCGGCCATGTAGATTGGAGCAGCAACCTGGGATATTGCACCATCTAGCTCCATTTGTCTGATTCATCTTCTTTTCCTGGTCTATCAACTGGAGGAATCTACAGGTATGTGCTGCATGTTTTCTGCTAACAGGAGAGCAACACATTTTTGGAGACTTTCATTTCTTGTTTACTTTCAGCCTGTCATAATTTTTTAACTGAAGACATATTATTGTTAGTTGGATGAGAGCTGATGCTATACTGCCATTAGATAGACAAGGGTGCAAACTCTCTTAATCTGTGCAAATAACTGTGCAAACCAACCTCGTATTCTTTGAGGAACAAATTGATATTATGGTTATAGTTTTTAACAGAAGCAAGGAATCTTAGTAAGAATTATATATTGATGTTACATGGTTTGCTGCACCTTACGACTGTCAGCTAGGCATGGCCTTACAAAATACGTGCATTATCTGGCCAACCATTCTTCCTTTTGCTACTTGAATTGACAACAAGCATTGTAGTAACATGATGTTTATGTCAATTCCAGATTCGTGAATACGTTCCTAACCTCGCGCAATCGATAGTCGGTCTGATCTTGTCCTCCAACGACCAAGAGTTCCGAGATGAATGTGTGGTGCCCCTCGCGAAACATAGGTGAGATGATCTTGCACTCACCTTTTAATTATATTTTCCCTACAGTTTTCTATGTGTAATATTTGCAGTACATTAATGTAATTTCTATTATATTCATGTTGTAAAGAACGGCTTCAGCATCACAGGGTGTGCAATAATAAGAGCAAAATTTATCATCCAATTCACAGAGAAAATTCAGTATCAAATGTACTTAACCACACTATGTTCACAGTTAGACCTGTTTGTCAATGTATTTTGTTGCTTTTTATTTACCCCCTTGTTGTACTCTTTTCTCATCACTGTATTTGTCCATCAGCCATCCCCTCTCTTCCCTTGTGCTTCCCTATTTTTTCTGGTCTTCTTCAAATCTCTAAAGTTATAGTAAGAACCTTATTACGGATGCCTTAGAACAAATCTGATTGCTTAAGAATGGGCGCTTAATTTTTATAGTAAGCCATGTGATATGGTAGGAGGTAGCGTGGCTTTGGTTTATTTTCTGATAAGGATATCTTATGTAACCAAACTGTTTGCAATATCTTCTAGTTTTTAGATATTGTTTTAGATCTTTGGGATCATTGGCAACTCGCAAGTTTGAACAAATTATCATTTCTATGATTGCTGAAACATAGAAGTTGTTTTTTGCAGGGACATGGCAGAAAGTAGCAAGTCCCCAAGTTGATCTAAGATGTTCCGGTGTTCACTTTTGTTCATAACATGGTAGATACATTTTGTTCATATAGAAGTTGATGCCGGCTTGGTGATTGAAGGATTGGTCTCTTTCATAATACTCCCTCTGTACCGAAATACTTGTAGTTGGGGCCCCCAATTACAAGAATTTCGTTACAGAGGGAGTATTAGTAATCAAGTGATCGAACAATTGGTCTCTTAGGAGCTTAGCCTTTATATTTTGCTGCAGTACAGGTCTTGTATGTCGACTTATGTATTACCTTCATGGTTGTAGCAAACTTGAGTGAATATAACAAATGTTCAATATATGTTGAATAAATGTACTAGTGAATGGTGTCTTGTGATGAATAGAAGAGTGCAATTATTTGTATATGTATTGTGCACTGAACATGAGTTGAATACTACAAATGTAATTTTATTGAAAATATGGTGCAAATGCATTTTGTGCTGAAATGTAGAGCCCTGGCAGCAAAAGTGTCGGTAGAAGTATTGGACGTCGCACTATGTGTCGGCATAGCACATTAACAGACAAACTGTCGGCATAACAATGGACGTTGCACTATGTGTCGGCATAGCCCGGTGTCAGATGATCTGTCGGCATAGCATAGTCTGTCGCTATAGAATTGTCTGTCGCCATAGATCTCACCAAGCCCATCAAATTGTTTGTCGGCATAGATTTATCTGTCGGTAAAGACCTTTCCCGGCAGGACTATAGGCGACAACTCATTTCTGTCGCCATAGGTCTTTGCCGACACTAAATGTGTCGCCTTAAGGGACCTATGCCAACAGATTGTTTGACGCTGATTTGAGTGTCGTGATGTAGTGGATGTGGCAGGCAGTATCAATTGCCTCACTCCAGAAACGACGAGGTGTCTTGTATTCATCAAGCATAGTGCAAGCCATCTCAACAAGAGTTCTGTTCTTGCGCTCCACGACGCCATTCTGTTGAGGAGTATAAGGAGCAGATAACTCATGAGTAATACCAAGTTCATCAAGATAGTCATCAAGACCGGAATTTTTGAACTCAGTTCCATTGTCACTCCTGATGTGCTTGATCTTCACACCAAAGTTGGTTGAAGCCCTTGAGGAAAATCGTTTGAAGACTTCCTGCACCTCATGTTTGTAAGTGACAATGTGTACCCATGTGTAACGAGAATAATCATCAACAATAACAAAGCCATATAGAGATGCATCATTTGTAACAGTAGAATAATGATTAGGACCGAAGAGATCCATGTGAAGAAATTCAAATTGTCGAGTGGTAGTCATGATAGTCTTCGCTGGATGCTTGGCCTTTGTCATCTTCCCAGCTTCATAGGCTCCGCATAAGTGATCCTTGAGGAATTGACATTCTCAATGCCAATGACATGCTTCTTCTTCGCGAGCGTGTGCAGATTCCTCATGCCAGCATGACCAGGTCTTCGATGCCATAGCCAGCCTTCTGAAGCTTTCGCAAGTAAGCACACGGCAGGCTGTGGTCCTGTAGAGAAATCAACAATGTACAAGTCTCCTCTCCTAAAGCCTTCGAAGACTTTGGAATTGTCAGCTTCCAAAATCACAACACAACGATACTTGCCAAAGACAACAACCATATCAAGATCACAAAGCATTGAGACAGACATGAGGTTGTATCCTAAGGACTCGACAAGCATGACTTTGTCCATGTGTATGTCCTTAGAGATCGCAACCTTACCTAGACCCAATACCTGACTTTTGCCTTTGTCAGTGAAGATGATATGCTTCAGATGTGACGGTGATAAGGGAGCATCCATCAATAGATTCTTGTCACCAGTCATGTGATTTGTACATCCACTATTGAGGACCCACTCATTTGCTTTGGGTTGATCATCCTGCAGATGAATTAGTGCAACTTACAAACTCATATACTTCATCAGTGAAGAATATGACATCAATATCATCAGGTCAATTTCATCAAGAAATTAGAACAGATAATCAGTATGAGGACGTTAGAAATGAAGGTTCATTTCATCATGATTAGCCTGCGTCCTATCAGGCACTGTTTAGGTCTCCAGCAAATTCTTCAGTCGTTTTGAGCACGACTGGAGACCTGACCCTGCAAAAGAGATTAGTTCTTTTTCTTAACCACCCACATCTGGAGGGGTGGCAAAGAATTCATCACTCTTCGAGCACCATATGAGAAAGGTGGCATGGACGCCAGTCCACTTCATTTCACATAAGAGGGGCTAGGGTAAGCATATGAATAAGCAGAGAAATTCTTCGAGGACTTATGAACATAATGATTTGAAGAATAATGCACATATTCATAGCCCTTAGCTCTACCCTGCGAAACAGAAGGGTTAGCACAATGATGATCATATGAGGACTTCGATCCTTTTGAGGAATTTGGTCCAATTGAGGACTTGGATCCATATGAAGAATTTGGTTCATATGAAGAATTTGATCTGGAGTTCCTATTCTTCACAGGTGGTGTCATGAGGACATTCACCTGAAGACTTTCAAGGCAACTTTTGGGAACCCAGATTTTCTTCATAGGGGAACCGTTCCTGCAGTTAGTCCCAACATATCTAGCAAATACTTCACCATTCTGATTTTTGAACAGTTTATAGTTAGAGTCAAATGACTCATCAGAAGAATGAGGAGATTCACATGTAAAGCCAGTCAAGTTGGATGGATCAACTGGAGGTCCCTTTGTAGCAACCCATGAGGTTTGGGGGTACTGCTCAGGCTTCCAATATGTTCCACCAGCATTGAGTTTCCTCTCAAAGGCAATACCCTCTTACCTAGGGTTTCTGTTGAGGATCTGCTTTTTGAGCACATCACAAAGAGTCTGATGCCCTTTGAGGCTTTTGTACATGCCTGTCATGTACAATTCCTTCAGCCCTGCATCATCAGTGATACTTGCATTGTCCTTAGATGAGGAATTAGTGATAGCAGAGACATATGAAGAATTTGTAGCATTAGAAGCATTTGAACATTCAGGTGAAGAATTAGCAGTTTCACGTTCAATACACTTCAGACATGGAGGAACAAATTCTTCCTGGGTAGCACTGATTTGTTGAGCAAGTAATAAATCGCGCTCCTTCTGAAGATCTTCATAATCCACTCTTAGCTTTTCAAGATCTTGCTTTCTTTGAAGAGATTCAGAAGAAAGCTTCTCGTGATCAGACAAGAGAGTATTATGATGATCTTGAAGGGCGTCAAACTTGGACTGAAGTCTCTGAAGACTGTCAGCCAATGCTTTTGACTGATCCATTTCTTCACCCAACATATCATCGCTCTTATTAAGCATGTATTGAACTTTTTCCAAAGCTCTTTGTTGTTTAGTGGCAAGGGAAGCAAGTTTGGCATAGCTGGGGCCAAATTCATCACCTGATTCATCATCACTAGATTCGGAAAGGTAGCATTCAGTTACCTTGACACCCTCTGCCATGAGGCACGGTGAAGAGGATGATGATTCAGGTGCGAAAGTCATCTCTTTGAGAGAATCCTTGGAATCCTCAAACCAAGGATCATGTCGAGTACGATGACCTTCATAGACCTCAGAAAGCCGGTCCCAGATTAGCTTCGCGTGATTGAGGTGCATGACGTTCCTGAACTGATTTCGGGACAGACAGGAGCAGATGACATCCTTTGCCGTGAGGTTCAGTAGAGTGTACTTGCGAATGTCATCAGCCTCCGCCATCTTGCATAGATCGGTAAGACCAATCTCAGTGACGGTCCACAGTTCGCTGTCCATAGCCATGAGTCGCTTCTTCAACATGGCCTTCCACCGAGGATACTCATGACCGTCAAAGATGGGGCAGGATACGTTCCTCAATCCTGCAGTCGACATAACTAAAACTCCAGGCGGTTAAACCAAAATCACACAGAACAAGGGAGTACCTTGCTCTGATACCAATTGAAAGTGCGTTATATCGACTAGAGGGGGGTGAATAGGTGATTTTTATGAATTCTTCATTGAGGAATTTGCTGGTGAGGAAATTCCTAAATGAAGAACTACTAGCAGCGGAATAAGTACTCAGAAGTAAACATATCAGAACACAAGCATAGTCATCATGATGAAATGAAGACAAGCACAGAGTACAGAAAGCGTAAACACAGGATAAACACAAGAAAGAAGATGAACAAACTGAAGAAATTGATCTGAGGAAATTGAGAAAGTCTTCAGTCAAAGTCTTCAAACAGATATGAACACGCACACAACAACAGACATGAGGAAATGAAAGAGTTGAGGAAATAGAACCAGTAAGCTTGGTGAAGACAATGATTTGGTAGACCAGTTCCAACTGTTGTCTCAATTGTACATCTGGTTGGAGCGGCTGAGTATTTAAACTCGAGGACACCCAGTCCCGGACACACAGTCCTCACCGTATTCTCCTTGAGCTAAGGTCACACAGACCTCGTCCAATCACTCGTGGTAAGTCTTCAGGTGACTTCCGAACCTTCACAAACTCGGTCACTCAGCGATCCACAATTCCTCTTGGATGCTCTAGACCTTGACGCCTAACCGTCTGGAAGAAGCACAGTCTTCAAAGGAAACAAGCGTCGGATCCACGTAGGATCAATCTCTTCAGTGATGCTCAATCACTTTGGGTTTGTAGGTGTTGGGTTTTGGGTTTTCCTCACTTGATGATTTTCGCTCAAAGTCCTCGGAGGATGGGATGCTCTCAATTCACAAGTGTCAGTTTCTCTTGGAGCAGCCAACCAGCTAGTGGTTGAAGGGGGCGGCTATTTATAGCCTAGGGAGCAGCCCGACATGATAAGACATAAATGCCCTTGTGTGATATGACCATTGGGTGGGTAGATTTTTTGGAACCGCTGGCGCATAGCACAACAACCGTCGGAATTTTGACTATGAAAATCCTCAGGGCTATCATGTTCCTCACCGTGTAGACAATTCACACTGGTGAATTCCTAACTCCTCAGTCAGAACAAATTCCTCGGAGACCAGAAGAACTTCGTCTCTGTCACTGAAGAATATGACTGAACTGTATGAGATTTCCAATGGCTTCACTCAAAGGGATTGGTAGGTGTAGGATTTTGAGTTGAGCATCACATGGAAATTTTTCCTTAGTATTTCCTCGACCCCCTTTAACAGTACGGTGTTTCCTATGACTCAAGAAAGAGAAAATGAAACTAGGAAAACAAAAGTCTTCATGCTTCATGTTCCTCGAATGATTGCCTAGTCTTCAAGGTCACACCAATTTCTTCACTTTCAAAGTCTTCAGAAAGTCTTCAGAAATCCAAAGTCTTCAGTTGAAGAACTTCATTTTTAGGGGTCGACTTTCTCTGTAAATATCAAACTCCTCATAGACTTATAGACCTGTGTACACTCACAAACGCATCAGTCCCTTAACCTATAAGTCTTCAATACACCAAAATCACTGAGGGGCACTAGATGCACTTACAACATAAAAGATCAATCTTACCCAATTACACTGGGTACATATTTTTTAGGGATACTATACAAAATACGAAGTCATTTAACAAAAGTAGAAAGTGTATTTCCATAACCACAGGCAAAAACATAAACAACAATGGATTCAATATACACTAGATACGTGTAACAATTAGGAAGTCTATTTCTTTTATTTTTTGAGGAAAGGACAATCTATTTACATAATGACATGCACACGCTTATAGAAGACCAAAAAGACTCAATTGCACTCGATGTGTATTTTTAAGGAACACTAGACAGGTAATTAGGAAGTCATTTGAAACAAAAGGGATGTCTTTCTATACGGACATGCATGCACAAGAATAAAAATAGGCGAGAAAAAAATAGTAGCCGAAAACTGAACTGAGTCATGAGGAATAGGTTGTTAGCCTATGCATAGAAAACAATTGTCCACCAGATACTTTTTTATAACGATATTTATTGAAGTATCAAATACATATACAAGCAGCACATATATGGCATATATCACACTGGATAAGAAGAATATTGGGATGAATATCAACATGTTAATGTTGCGCAATCAAGTGTATTGTACCAAAAAATCAAACAATGTCACGAGATGGAAACCAAAAATCATAGATGATTAAGGTCTTCTGAATAGCATGCTATTGCAAAAGAGCATAGTAGGCACTTAAAAAACAAAAGCTACAAGGACAGTGACCGTGAGGAATGACTGACCTCACAGTTGGCTACTCCACCCATGTCATGTGAGAAGGCAAATAATGAAACCATTGAGAAGATATTGCTAGGAATAGGGATTTATGAAATGTTTGGGGAAGGCGAAACTTATATGAAACAACAGAAGTCCGTGACCCAGGGTAACAGTTTGTGTTGTTCCATAGTCACGGCTACGATTAGGTGTGGTGTTTTGTTGAAGGAGGATAATCAAATGTTGACGGGTAAATAGTGGAGAGAAGAGAAAATAATGTAATGGATCGTGCGATGATCAATTTAACAATACTAAAAACGAGTACGACACGAGCATGGTGGACTTACAGCAACATGTTCAGAAGGGGAATGAAAAGGTGATGCACCTATAAATAAACAGACGATGAAAACACATTAGTTCAATGTGAACTAGATAGAAATCTTTGTAAAAATAATAGCAACCGAAATATTCAAAACGGATACAAATATGGTACTTGCATGAAGTCCAAAAGGAACCTAATTTTCCAGAGAATATTTATTAAAAAATACTAAATAAAGAGTTAAATGAACAGGTAACTTAAATTTTATATAAAGTATGTAATGGCCTAAACGTCAATTCAAACACAACATACATGAAAAATACAAACATAACAAAACATAAAAAATCTAGCTGTGCAAATGCGGCCCGCTAGTTATTGTATAATGTTGAGTTGCCACATAGCGACCCAAATAAGGCATAAGCTTCGTTAGCCACAAAAAATAGATGACTAGACCTGAATATTTCAGGTTTATGTCAGATTAGCTCGATTGCCTCCGCAGAACGTTACAATTATTGTGAGTACTTGTGTCTGCTTCTATGATTGAACATTTTGTTGATATGGCTATCATTTTCATATTTACTTTGAATATATCTATCTATATGTGGCCTCTAAGTACACGGAATCAACCTTTTTTTGTGAGGAAACGTAGCAGTGCTCATATGGTTCGTTTCCTTGTAGTAGAACCAACCCACCAGGGTTGAAGTCCTAAACTTGGCATTGGTGATCGCATATTACTAGATTTATTTCAGGCCTTCCAGCAATGTGCATTCAGTGGAAAGAGACGTCTCCGTCGACTACAAAAGGCATTTGTAGCGACTTCTCAAGATAATGCGCCGGCTAAGTCTCTCGAAGGTACTCATATGGTAGAGTGTGTGTGCGTATGTGTGTAGGTATGAGCGTCTACATCTGTAGTGTGTTCAAAAAAAAGTACAAATAATTTCGAGACGCTAATGTTTACAACTATAACAAAGGTGCACTAGCTAGCTCAACTAGGCATCTAAAGAAAAATTTCAGTCCATATCTTCTAGATGGAAGTAATTATTGCCTTGGAATATATACTGCTAGTAATTACGTTTCGGTTACCATGAACCACTAGTGGTCATCTAGCAACTGTGGCCAATCCTGAATATATGGAACCACATTTAATTCACATACAGGAAAAATTGGTAGAACTTAATTCACACAACGTGCATGACCAATCGGTTTAATTGCGTACATATCTTTCCAAATAAGTAATTTTAGTTCACCAATGCATTAAGAGATAATTTAAGTACGTTATACACTGCTTTTTTATAATAACTTGGCTACAATTGAATGTACACGTTTGAATAAGCATCCATCTTTAGAACATATTAAACATTAAAATCAATTTGATAATGTATAGTATAAGCATATCCTGTTAATAAAGATTCATGTGGCTCTTGAGAGAAATGAGTCTTTTAATGTATTTTTTTTCCTTGACTGACTATTATGAGCATTCTATGTGTTAATTTCAAGAAATGTTGTGCTTTTATGAAGCACCTCCTTATCCTATCAACGTACATTTAATAGTTTCCTCGTATTGGGCCTCTTGGTTGGTCCTCCACTATATATCTATCCACCCCATTGCTTTCAACTCACCAAAACAAAGCAAATCTCCTTTGTTGTTCTATTCCTTTGTTGCAAATGGCTCGCAAGAAGGTGGCCCTCCGGTACATCCTTGATAAAAAGTCTCGATGCAGTACTTTAAAGAAACGTCATGAGGGCCTACAGAAAAAGGCGGACGAGTTGGCCATCATGTGCAATGCGAAGGCCTGCGTGCTAGTGTATGGCGAGGGCAAGTCGGTACCAGAGGTGTTCCTGTCCCACTCCGAGGCGGTGGCTATCCTGACTCGGTACAAGAATATGCCGGAGGGGAAGTTTAAGAAGACGGTGAGTCATGAAAGCTTTCTCAACCAACATTTTAACAAGCTCCAGGCCAAGGGCCACAAGTTCCAAGGAGTCTGTGAAGACAATGAGACCAGAATCCTCCTGCACAAGGCTATGCTTGGAAGCAACCTCTCGAGCCTCGATGGCCTCAACATCGAGGATCTCGCCAATGTTGGCAGAAAGCTGGAGGTGATCCTCCAGAGCATGGGGGAAAGCATCACAAAAATTAGTGGCCAAACACTAGTCTCCGCACCACCGCCAGCTCCATACATCACCAACTACATGCACATGGAGTCCCTGTCGACTTATCAGGCAACACCACCAGCTCCATACATGGACATGGAGTCTCCGTCGACTTTTCAGGCACCACCACCGACTGACAACATGGGCATGGGGTCTTCGATGATGTATCAAGCGCCATCACCAGCTCCCTATGTCACTGGTTGCATGGACATGGGGCCTTCGGCGATGCTTAAGGCCTCACCACAGCAACAAGAGGATTCACTTGACATGATGAGGTATGGAGGAGACCTCAACGCCCTGGTCCACAGTGGCTACAATACTAGTGGTTGTAATGACACCAGCATAAGAACTAGCTTGCCTAGCGGTGATGTTAACTCAAAGAAATCGTTTGAAGTTGGGTTTGGTTGGCAGTTCGGTGGCACTGATCCTGAAGCGTCTTCTTCAAGTCTTTTCCCCCCAATGTAAGCAAGGAGAGGATCTCTACATGTAATACCTAAAATAATAAGAGACATTTAGTCTTGGTTGTGCTCTTTGAGCGAAAGCATATTTCATTTAGTCATTGGAATTGTTATTATGGATCTCTTCAATGGTCTATTTGTTTGATCTCTGTGATTTAGCTGGTTCTAACTTGTATGTTGCACCTACTCTTTGTGTAAACATGCTTTTTTTGTCAGGCATACCTTTTCAATGATAGTTTTTGTTGACACTTAACATTGCATCAAGTGATACAACCATGAAGGGTTCACTCAACACATGAAACTTTTTGACACAAAAATAAGAAAAACTTCAAGAAATGGAAGACCAATCCGACGACTACACCTTCATCCGTGTTAGGTAAAGAACTCCTTAAGAACCACCTCTTCTATTGTGACATGCTTATGAGGAACTATAAGAAAAAACACCTGGGTACTGGACGCTAAGTGGGGGTATTTCCCAACCATGAGTCCTCCCAAAACCGAACATGCAAGTTGTCCTTGATAGGGATAGTTTTAGACCAGGAGAAGTCGTGTTCGCTTCACCAAAACAACCAAAAAATGGGAGTTCTTGGGTTTCCTCTAGACCTAGGATAGAACCTTAGAGCCCATATATTTAGTACCAAATATATCATGTCATACCTCATCCTTGGTAAGAAGTTTGAATAACTATTTATCAATAATACCTATTTGGTGATTTCACTCCATGCCAATCTCGAAGTCTTAATACCTTTGAAATAAATTAATGAGCTCATTCGAAATGTTCCAAGCTATTATAACAAATATTTCAATTTACCAAATGCCACTTTAGCATAGTACCGAAGCAATCCGCAAGGCATTCGGAGACTACTAGAAAGGCGTGTCAAACAAGAAATGCTAAGGGGCAATGGAAAATGAGGTTCTCAACGGTCTCTTCAACAACATTACATAGGATGTAAGCATAATTGTTAATGACATTAAATTGTCCCCGCTTTTGCATATTTAGCGCATTGAACCTATCATAAAGAAGCAACCAGAGAAATACATTCAACTCCATTTTGACACTTCAAAGTAATACATCATGTAAATAATCATATTAGAAAGCAGAGTTGGTAAGGAGATGTCATCCTCCATCGGTCTCCTTTCCAACTACCGAGACACTTTATATTCGTTCCTCCACGTGTTTCCACTCCTAGTGGTGTAGCACAAGTAGACACATTTCTATTATATGCAACAAATTATGTTTCTACTTGACCTTTAAAACTTTACATTTGACACTATCTCTTCTTATGGTATATAAGTAAATGGATGTGCAAAAGAGGTTGGAAGAGATGTAGGATTACTACTGTTGGAAATATGCCCTAGAGGCAATAATAAAAGGATTATTATTATATTTCCTTGTTCATGATAATTGTGTTTATTCATGATATAACTGTATTATCCGGAAATCGTAATACACGTGTGAATACATAGACCATAACATGTCCCTAGTGAGCCTCTAGTTGACTAGCTTGTTGGTCGACAGATAGTCATGGTTTCCTGACTATGGACATTAGATGTCATTGACAACGGGATCACATCATTAGGAGAATGATGTGATGGACAAGACCCAATCCTAAGCATAGCACAAGATCGTGTAGTTCGTTTTGCTAGAGCTTTTTCAATGTCAAGTATCTCTTCCTTAGACCATGAGATCGTGTAACTCCCGGATACCGTAAGAGTGCTTTGGGTGTACCAAACGTCACAACGTAACTGGGTGACTATAAAGGTGCACTACAGGTATCTCCGAAAGTGTCTATTGGGTTGACATGGATCGAGACTGGGATTTGTCACTCCGTATGACAGAGAGGTATCTCTGGGCCCACTCGGTAATGCATCATCATAATGAGCTCAAAGTGACCAAGTGTTTGGTCACGGGATCATGCATTATGGTACGAGTAAAGTGACTTGCCGGTAACGAGACTAAACGAGGTATTGGGATACCGACGATCGAGTCTCGGGCAAGTAACGTACCGATTGACAAAGGGAATTGTATACGGGGTTGTTCGAATCCTCGACATCGTGGTTCATCCGATGAGATCATTGAGGAGCATGTGTGAGCCAACATGGGTATCCAGAACCCGCTGTTGGTTATTGCCCGAGAGCCGTCTCGGTCATGTCTACGTGTCTCCCGAACCCATAGGGTCTACACACTTAAGGTTCGGTGACGCTAGGGTTGTATGAATATGAGTATGCAGCATACCAAATGTTGTTCGGAGTCCCGGATGAGATCCCGGACATCACGAGGAGTTCCGGAATGGTCCGGAGGTGAAGAATTATATATAGGAAGTGATATTTCGGCCATCGGGAAAGTTTCGGGGTCACCCGGTATTGTACCGGGACCACCGGAAGGGTCCCGGGGGTCCACCGGGTGGGGCCACCCATCCTGGAGGGCCCCAAGGGCCGAAGTGGGGAAGGGAACCAGCCCATAGTGGGCTGGTGCACCCCCCTTGGCCCACCCCTGTGCCTAGGGTTGAAACCCTAGGGTGGGGGCGCCCCACTTGGCTTGGGGGTACTCCACCCCCTTGGCCGCCGCCCTCTTGGGAGATTGGATCTCCCAGGGCTGGCGCCCCCCCTGGGGGCCTATATAAAGGGAGGGGGGAGGGGGCAGCCGCACCCTAAAGTTCTGGCGCCTCCCTCCCCCTGCTACACCTCTTCCTCCTCCGTCACGTGCTTGGCGAAGCCCTGCCGGAGTGCTGCTGTTCCACCACCACCACGCCGTTGTGCTGCTGCTGGAGCCATCATCATCAACCTCTCCTTCCCCCTTGCTGGATCAAGAAGGAGGAGACGTCATCCGCTCCATACGTGTGTTGAACGTGGAGGTGCCGTCCGTTCGGTGCTAGGATCTCCGGTGATAGGATCACGACGAGAACGACTACTTCAACCCCGTTCTTTTGAACGCTTCTGCTCGCGATCTACAAAGTGGTATGTAGATGCATCTCCCATGACTCGTTGCTTAGATGAACTCATAGATGGATCTTGGTGAAACCGTAGGAAAATTTTTAATTTTCTGCAACGTTCCCCAACAGTGGCATCATGAGCTAGGTCTATGCGTAGTTCTCTATTGCACGAGTAGAACACAATTTTGTTGTGGGCGTAGATCTTGTCAACTTGCTTGCTGCTACTAGTCTTATCTTGCTTCAGCGGTATTGTGGGATGAAGCGGCCCGGACCAACCTTACACGTACGCTTACGTGAGACCAGTTCCACCGACTGACATGCACTAGTTGCATAAGGTGGCTGGCGGGTGTCTGTCTCTCCCACTTTAGTTGGAGCGGATTCGATGAAAAGGGTCCTTATGAAGGGTAAATAGAAGTTGACAAAATCACGTTGTGGTTATTCGTAGGTAAGAAAACGTTCTTGCTAGAACCCAATTGCAGCCACGTAAAAGATGCAACAAAAATTAGAGGACGTCTAACTTGTTTTTGCAGCAATTGTCATGTGATGTGATATGGCCAGAAGTTGTGATGAATGATGAATGACATATTGTGATGTATGAGATCATGTTCTTGTAATAGGAATCACGACTTGCATGTCGATGAGTATGACAACCGGCAGGAGCCATATGAGTTGTCTTTATTTTTTGTATGACCTGCGTGTCATTGAAGAACGCCATGTAAATTACTTTACTTTATTGCTAAACGCGTTAGCCATAGAAGTAGAAGTAGTCGTTGGCGTGACAACTTCATGAAGACACGATGATGGAGACCATGGTGTCATGCCGGTGACAAGATGATCATGGAGCCCCGAAGATGGAGATCAATGGAGCTTTATGATATTGGCCATATCATGTCACTACTATATAATTGCATGTGATGTTTATTATGTTTATGCATCTTGTTTACTTAGAACGGCGGTAGCAAATAAGATGATCCCTTACAACAATTTCAAGAAGTGTTCTCCCCTAACTGTGCACCGTTGCTAAAGTTCGTCGTTTCGAAGCACCACGTGATGATCGGGTGTGATAGATCCTTACGTTCACATACAACGGGTGTAAGACAGTTTTACACATGCAAAACACTTAGGGTTAACTTGACGAGCCTAGCATGTACATACATGGCCTCGGAACACGGAGACCAAAAGGTCGAACACGAGTCGTATGGAAGATACGATCAACATGAGGATGTTCACCGACGATGACTAGTCCGTCTCACGTGATGATCAGACACGGCCTAGTCGACTCGGATCGTGTAACACTTAGATGACTAGAGGGATGTCTAATCTGAGTGGGAGTTCATTAAAATAATTTGATTAGATGAACTTAATTATCATGAACTTAGTCTAAAACCTTTGCAAATATGTCTTGTAGATCAAATGGCCAACGCTCATGTCAACATGAACTTCAACGCGTTCCTAGAGAAAACCAAGCTGAAAGATGATGGCAGCAACTATACAGACTGGGTCCGGAACCTAAGGATCATCCTCATAGCTGCCAGGAAACAATATGTCCTAGAAGGACCGCTAGGTGATGCGCCCGTCCCACAGAACCAAGACATTATGAATGCTTGGCAGTCTCGTGCTGATGATTACTCCCTCGTTCAGTGCGGCATGCTTTACAGCTTAGAACCGGGGCTCCAAAAGCGTTTTGAGCAACACGGAGCATATGAGATGTTCGAGGAGCTAAAACTAGTTTTCCAAGCTCATGCCCGGGTCGAGAGATATGATGTCTCCAAAAAGTTCTATAGTTGTAACATGGAGGAAAATAGTTCTATCAGTGAGCACATACTCAAAATGTCTGGGTTGCACAACCGCCTGTCCCAGCTGGACATTAACCTCCCGGACGAGGCGGTCATTGACAGAATCCTTCAGTCGCTCCCACCAAGATACAAGAGCTTTGTGATGAACTACAATATGCAGGGGATGGTGAAGACCATTCCTGAAGTATTTTCCATGCTGAAGTCAGCAGAGGTTGAAATCAAGAAAGAACATCAAGTGTTGATGGTCAATAAGACCACTAAGTTCAAGAAGGGCAAGGGTAAGAAGAAATTCAAGAAGGACGGCAAAGATGTTGCCGCGCCCGGTAAGCCAGTTACCGGGAAGAAGTCAAAGAATAGACCCAAGCCTAAGACTGAGTGCTTTTATTGCAAGGGGAAGGGTCACTGGAAGCGGAACTGCCCCAAATACTTGGCGGATAAGAAGGCCGGCAACACTAAAGGTATATTTGATATACATGTAATTGATGTGTACCTTACCAGTACTCGTAGTAACTCCTGGGTATTTGATACCGGTGCCGTTGCTCATATTTGTAACTCACAGCAGGAGCTGCAGAATAAGCGGAGACTGGCGAAGGACGAGGTGACGATGCGCGTCGGGAATGGTTCCAAGGTCGATGTGATCGCCGTCGGCATGCTACCTCTACATTTACCCATGGGATTAGTTTTAAACCTCAATAATTGTTATTTAGTGCCAAGTTTGAGCATGAACATTGTATCTGGATCTCGTTTAATGCGAGATGGCTACTCATTTAAATCCGAGAATAATTGTTGTTCTATTTATATGAGAGATATGTATTATGGTCATACCCCGATGGTCAATGGTTTATTCTTAATGAATCTCGAGCGTAATATTACACATATTCATAGTGTGAATATCAAAAGATGTAAAGTTGATGACGATAGTCCCACATACTTGTGGCACTGCCGCCTTGGTCACATTGGTGTCAAGCGCATGAAGAAGCTCCATGCTGATGGACTTTTGGAGTCTCTCGATTATGAATCATTTGACACGTGCGAACCATGCCTCATGGGCAAGATGACCAAGACTCCGTTCTCCGAAACAATGGAGCGAGCAACCAACTTGTTGGAAATCATACATACCGATGTGTGCGGTCCAATGAGCGTTGAGGCTCGCGGAGGATATCGTTATGTTCTCACTCTCACTGATGACTTGAGTAGATATGGGTATGTCTACTTAATGAAACACAAGTCTGAGACCTTTGAAAAGTTCAAGGAATTTCAGAATGAGGTAGAGAATCAACGTGACCGAAAGATAAAATTCCTACAATCAGATCGTGGAGGAGAATACTTAAGTCACGAATTTGGTAAACACTTAAGGAAATGTGGAATCGTTTCACAACTCACGCCGCCTGGAACACCTCAGCGTAACAGTGTGTCCGAACGTCGTAATCGCACTCTATTGGATATGGTGCAGTCAATGATGTCTCTTACCGATTTACCGCTATCATTTTGGGGATACGCTCTAGAGACAGCTACATTCACTTTAAATAGGGCACCGTCTAAATCCGTTGAGACGACACCGTATGAATTATGGTTTGGGAAGAAACCTAAGCTGTCGTTTCTAAAAGTTTGGGGATACGATGCTTATGTCAAGAAACTTCAACCTGAAAAGCTCGAACCCAAGTCGGAAAAATGCGTCTTCATAGGATACCCTAAGGAAACCATTGGGTATACCTTCTACTTAAGATCCGAGAGCAAGATCTTTGTTGCCAAGAACGGATCCTTTCTGGAAAAAGAGTTTCTCTCGAAAGAGGTAAGTGGGAGGAAAGTAGAACTCGATGAAGTACTACCTCTTGAACAGGATAGTAGTGCAGCTCAGGAAAATGTTCCTGTGATGCCTACACCAACTGAAGAGGAAAATAATGATGATGATCAAGGTACTTCGGATCAAGTTGCTAGTGAACTTCGTAGGTCCATAAGGATACGTTCCGCACCAGAGTGGTACGGCAACCCTGTCCTGGAAATGATGTTGTTAGACAATGGTGAACCTTCGAACTATGAAGAAGCGATGGCGGGCCCATATTCCAACAAATGGCTTGAAGCCATGAAATCCGAGATAGAATCCATGTATGAAAACAAAGTATGGACTTTGACAGACTTGCCCGATGAACGGCGAGCGGTAGAAAACAAATTTATCTTTAAGAATAAGACGGACGCAGATGGTAATATTACCGTCTATAAAGCTCGACTTGTCGCTAAGGGTTATCGACAAGTTCAAGGGATTGACTATGACGAGACATTCTCTCCCGTAGCGAAGCTGAAGTCCGTCCGAATCATGTTAGCAATTGCCGCATACTATGATTATGAGATATGGCAGATGGACGTCCAAACGGCATTCCTTAACGGACATCTTAAGGAAGAACTGTATATGATGCAGCCGGAAGGTTTTGTTGATCCTAAGAACGCTAACAAAGTATGCAAGCTCCAGCGATCCATTTATGGGCTGGTGCAAGCATCTCAGAGTTGGAACATTCGCTTTGATGAGATGATCAAAGCGTTTGGGTTTATGCAGACTTATGGAGAAGCCTGCGTTTACAAGAAAGTGAGTGGGAGCTCTGTAGCATTTCTCATATTATATGTAGATGACATACTCTTGATGGGAAATGATATAGAACTTTTGGACAACATTAAGGCCTACTTGAATAAGTGTTTTTCAATGAAGGACCTTGGAGAAGTTGCTTATATATTAGGCATCAAGATCTATAGAGATAGATCGAGACGCCTCATAGGTCTTTCACAAAGCACATACCTTGATAAGATTTTGAAGAAGTTCAAAATGGATCAGTCCAAGAAGGGGTTCTTGCCTGTATTGCAAGGTGTGAGATTGAGCTCGCCTCAATGCCCGACCACGGCAAAAGATAAAGAAGAGATGAGTGTCATCCCCTATGCTTCAGTCATAGGATCTATTATGTATGTCATGTTGTGTACCAGACCTGATGTAAACCTTGCCGTAAGTTTGGTAGGAAGGTACCAAAGTAATCCCGGCAAGGAACACTGGACAGCGGTCAAGAATATCCTAAAGTACCTGAAAAGGACAAAGGACATGTTTCTCGTTTATGAAGGTGACGAAGAGCTCGTCGTAAAGGGTTACGTCGATGCTAGCTTCGACACAGATCTGGATGACTCTAAGTCACAAACCGGATACGTGTATATGTTGAATGGTGGAGCAGTAAGCTGGTGCAGCTGCAAGCAGAGCGTCGTGGCGGGATCTACATGTGAAGCGGAGTACATGGCAGCCTCGGAGGCAGCGCATGAAGCAATTTGGGTGAAGGAGTTCATCACCGACCTAGGAGTCATACCCAATGCATCGGGGCCGATCAAACTCTTCTGTGACAACACTGGAGCTATTGCCCTTGCCAAGGAGCCCAGGTTTCACAAGAAGACCAGGCACATCAAGCGTCGTTTCAACTCCATCCGTGAAAATGTTCAAGATGGAGACATAGATATTTGCAAAGTACATACGGATCTGAATGTTGCAGGTCCGTCGACTAAACCTCTCTCGCGAGCAAAACATGATCAACACCAGAACTCTAGGGGTGTTCGATTCATCACTATGTAACTAGATTATTGACTCTAGTGCAAGTGGGAGACTGTTGGAAATATGCCCTAGAGGCAATAATAAAAGGATTATTATTATATTTCCTTGTTCATGATAATTGTCTTTATTCATGCTATAACTGTATTATCTGGAAATCGTAATACACGTGTGAATACATAGACCATAACATGTCCCTAGTGAGCCTCTAGTTGACTAGCTTGTTGGTCGACAGATAGTCATGGTTTCCTGACTATGGACATTAGATGTCATTGACAACGGGATCACATCATTAGGAGAATGATGTGATGGACAAGACCCAATCCTAAGCATAGCACAAGATCGTGTAGTTCGTTTTGCTAGAGCTTTTTCAATGTCAAGTATCTCTTCCTTAGACCATGAGATCGTGTAACTCCCGGATACCGTAAGAGTGCTTTGGGTGTACCAAACGTCACAACGTAACTGGGTGACTATAAAGGTGCACTACAGGTAGCTCCGAAAGTGTCTGTTGGGTTGACACGGATCGAGACTGGGATTTGTCACTCCGTATGACGGAGAGGTATCTCTGGGCCCACTCGGTAATGCATCATCATAATGAGTTCAAAGTGACCAAGTGTTTGGTCACGGGATCATGCATTACGGTACGAGTAAAGTGACTTGCCGGTAACGAGACTAAACGAGGTATTGGGATACCGACGATCGAGTCTCGGGCAAGTAACGTACCGATTGACAAAGGAATTGTATACGGGGTTGTTCGAATCCTCGACATCGTGGTTCATCCGATGAGATCATCGAGGAGCATGTGGGAGCCAACATGGGTATCCAGATCCCGCTGTTGGTTATTGCCCGAGAGCCGTCTCGGTCATGTCTACGTGTCTCCCGAACCCGTAGGGTCTACACACTTAAGGTTCGGTGACGCTAGGGTTGTATGAATATGAGTATGCAGCATACCGAATGTTGTTCGGTGTCCCGGATGAGATCCCGGACGTCACGAGGAGTTCCGGAATGGTCCCGAGGGTCCACCGGGTGGGTCCACCCATCCCGGAGGGCCCCAAGGGCCGAAGTGGGGAGGGGAATCAGCCCATAGTGGGCTGGTGCACCCCCCTTGGCCCACCCCCTCTGCCTAGGGTTGAAACCCTAGGGTGGGGGGGGGGCGCCCCACTTGGCTTGGGGGGTACTCCACCCCCTTGGCCGCCGCCCCCTTGGGAGATTGGATCTCCCAGGGCCGGCGCCCCCCCTGGGGGCCTATATAAAGGGAGGGGGAGGGGGCAGCCGCACCCTGAAGTTTTGGCGCCTCCCTCCCCCTGCTACACCTCTTCCTCCTCCGTCACGTGCTTGGCGAAGCCCTGCCGGAGTGCTGCTGTTCCACCACCACCACGCCGTTGTGCTGCTGCTGGAGCCATCATCATCAACCTCTCCTTCCCCCTTGCTGGATCAAGAAGGAGGAGACGTCATCCGCTCCGTACGTGTGTTGAACGCGGAGGTGCCGTTCGGCGCTAGGATCTCCGGTGATAGGATCACGACGAGAATGACTACTTCAACCCCGTTCTTTTGAACGCTTCCGCTCGCGATCTACAAAGTGGTATGTAGATGCATCTCCCATGACTCGTTGCTTAGATGAACTCATAGATGGATCTTGGTGAAACCGTAGGAAAATTTTTAATTTTCTGCGACGTTCCCCAACAACTGCAATGTTCAAGGCCTAGCATGATGAGAATAGGATGGCAAATGGTGTGAGACAATACCTATGATAATGGGATAAGTGCAATGTGTACAAAAGGCATACAATTTATGACTTATGGCTAGAGTTGTAACAAGTTGACAAGGTGAATATACTTTGAGTATACCAAGTGGTTCTATGTTTCCAGTCTACCTAAATGATAAGAAGGCATGTGTTTTAGGTGGTATTCAATCCTAAACATGTAATCCTTCCATGTTTTACAGACCCCACAAATGGGTCTGCCTTAAACATGGAGAAGGTAAGTGTGGTGGTTCACATGTTTTTTTTTGGGGGGGGGGTCATGACAAGAATGAGAGTGGATAAATGAAGTTATAGTGTCATTTAGAATGATTTCAAGAATCAAGTTAAGTGAAAATTTAAGGTCATACGTCAAGGCTAGATTTATGTGAAAGAACCAGAATAAAAGTATGATTGGTTTGATTTTGATTCACTACTAGAGGCAAGGGAATAGAAAAATCAAGCATTGGAATTGCACTCGTGTGTGTCGAGTGTCTAGAATGACGCATCGATAATGGGGTACATGTTACTTATAACTAACCTTTATTTAATGTTTAACATCCTACATTCCATTTCTGAATATCGAAACGGCAAGAACATGATGAGGGGAGTGTGGGGCGTGTTTCACACATATGTTGACGACCGTTACAATATTCAGAGGAACTACTACGAAGATCTAGGTGACTAATAAATAAATGATATGCAACACAACTTGTTGGTTGTAAAGGGACAAGTCCATACATCCAGTTAATCTGACAACCCCTTCCTCTTTGGGATTTTCCTATACCAACCCAGTTCAACTCTTGAAAAGAATAGAGGATACGACAACGGATCATAGCACCCGTAATATGATTGAATATGCTCTATTTCGTTGTTATTCCATGAAGTATTACATTCTTGTCATAAGTATATCTTCTTTCATTTTCTTCAATCCACATTGCAGCTACCTCTGAATTGACTAGCGTGTTGTATGTTGGTCCAATCTTTGGTCAAGGGTTCAAGATGAGTCTCTAGTCCTCAAGGTTTTGAGCTTGCCCAATCTCCTAAATTGTTGAGAGTACAGGTTACCGTGTAGGATGTCTGTTATTATTCCAATCACATGCTTGTCTTGCTCATACATTTCCTCACTACAACGGCGGGACTGATGCTCTAAGCTTGGATCATCGTCGTAGAAGTATAGCTCCATATGCTTTGGATATGGGTGACTATTTCCAAATGCGTGTATATTTTGATATACCCGACCATGTGCTCGAAAGGTGTAAATACTAGTTGTTCGCATGTCACTTGTGTCTCTGTCAAGGTGGCAGTATAGAGTAGTAAATGAGAAGTACCCATTGAAAAATCTTATATTTTGCCGAAACTTTGTTGCATTGGAGTCGTTGCTTGTACAAAGTCTCATGTGTTCACGTGGTGTTTCTGGATTGGCTAGTCTTACATGTCCTTTTCTGCAGCATAACCCCTTAGTTTCATACTTGAATTCTGTTACACGGCAAAATCTGCAATGTTCTTCTTTTTTGAGAAGGTGTGTGTGTGTGTTTTGGTATGTTGATGTAGACGAAATCATACGGGTCAGGGTTGCGAATTTCATCGTCTTCTCGGATATCACCATGTTGATATTCTTTTCCCAGTTTTTTTTCTGAGTAACTATTCTTTTCCCAGTTTTTTCATGATGGAGAACAAAGCCCACGCCCATCGGAGAAGCCCAAAGCCCACACGGCCCGTTGGCCCACCATGGACAGGACACCCACGCCACGCAGTAGTCGTCTCCCATTACATCTCCTCCTCCTGGTCCACACGTCCGTCCCCCATAATATCTCTCTCTCCTCCCTCTCCCATCCCCTCTCTCCCCACCACTCGTCGCCGCCGTCGCCGCCGTCCAATCTCCGGCGAGATCCCCTCCCCCGCCGGCAGCCATGGCCTCCACCTTCAGCGGCGACGAGACCGCCCCCTTCTTCGGCTTCCTCGGCGCCGCCGCCGCCCTCGTCTTCTCCTGTAAGGCCCCTTCCCTCCCCCCCCCCCCCCCCCCCCCCAGATCTCACCTCCCTCTCCTCCTCCAGATCGGCGCTCCGCCGACCGATCTGATCCGGTGACACGATGCAGGCATGGGGGCGGCGTACGGGACGGCCAAGAGCGGGGTGGGGGTGGCGTCGATGGGGGTGATGCGGCCGGAGCTGGTGATGAAGTCCATCGTGCCCGTCGTCATGGCCGGGGTGCTCGGGATCTACGGCCTCATCATCGCCGTCATCATCTCCACCGGGATCAACCCCAAGGCCAAGCCCTACTTCCTCTTCGACGGCTACGCGCACCTCTCCTCCGGCCTCGCCTGCGGCCTCGCGGGCCTCGCCGCCGGCATGGCCATCGGCATCGTCGGCGACGCCGGCGTCAGGTATGCATACATACATACACCCCTCCTTCTGCTGCGTATCTTCCTGTCAATTGTGTGGGAGGATGTGATGTGAATCTTGTGGTAGTTGCTACTAAAAACTAGTATAAATCAGATGAGGATGAGTTACAGCGGGGAACCAATCATGCTACTTGGTTCTGGGCTGTTCACATGGGACATGCTTGACCAGAGTTTACATATGAAGCCTGTCAAATGTGGCGTGCGGGGAGGATGCTGCTAATGTAAATAGATACCTTCCATTATTGCGAGGCTTGTGAACACTTGGGATTGCTACGTAGATTGTCAAGGCTGTGTATGTAAATCTTGTACTAATAGGTAAAATAGTCTACATTCTGATAAGGGTGAGTTACAGCAGGGAATCATGCTACTACTGCTTCATTTGGGATTTGGGTCAGGGGTTGGCAACTTGACAGACTACAACCAGATATTAGAAGAGTAATAATCGATGAAAATAAGATTAAAAAATAATATGTTGTCACCTGGGACATGCTTGACTAGAATTTGCAGATGAAGTTATGTGTCTCACTTGTTAAACCACGTACACTGGCTTATTTCTCTGAACCAGTTTGGCATGGAGAGAACACCATGGGGTGGTGAGTCATGGCAGCCTACTATACACTGCTATTATATGAGTTGCAGATAGAAGTTTGCTGTTCGTGCAGAACGGAAATAGCTTTTGTGAATTAGTCAACAATGTGAATCTGGTAGACATTCTAGTGGTGGATATATTTATGCTTTTGCGCCAATAGCTTTGTCTTTTAGCTGTGATACGAGATTTCGTAATTCATAGTCCATCATCTAGTTCCACTTCATAATTTTTGGTGGGTCCTTTACATTGTCTGAAATTATGGCTTCTTCTGTTTGAGCCATATCCATGTTAATACTTCTTTGGTTTGCACGTGTTTGTGGAAGCAATTTAACTTGATTCTACATTGGCCTGCTATAATAACTTCAGCTTGGATTTGCATGGTGATTTTCCTATCTACTTTTTTTTGCGTCTGGGTTTATTTGTACACCAAATATATTCAAATAGAGGTGGAATAATTGGTTATTATTTCCTTCGGTTGCCAGCATGTATTGGTTTTGTACTTTTGTTATTAGCCTTCAACCTTCTGCTCCATGTCTCTTAAGCGTATAACTATGGTAATAGCTAGGCATAGTATCATCAAGATCCAATTGATCTCTGGAAGTCTGGTATGTATATCTGGCCATATAATTTAGAGGATGTATGCACATTCTTCACCCTTGGGAAGCATTTTAAGGAACACCACTCTTTGATAGTTGAGAATGTGCCACTAATAACTGCTTTGCTCCGAACAACGGCTACAAGTATTGCAATCACCAGAACATGCCATCTGATTATTTTTTTCTAAACAGAGATTATTGCATAAATAAATTACTAGAAAAGGGGGAACTTGTTACACAGTTATACGCTTATACTCACCAAGTGTTTACCCATAAGGGTGAAAAGGAAAACATAGGGGTAGATTGATCATTATATAGATAACCACCTTTTGTTTGCAAGCTCTTGAACTAATGATTTGATTCTGTCCTTTTACCTTCTCTGCAGGGCCAACGCGCAGCAGCCCAAGCTGTTCGTCGGCATGATCCTCATCCTCATCTTTGCCGAAGCCCTTGCCCTGTACGGCCTCATCGTCGGCATCATCCTCTCCTCGCGCGCCGGCCAATCCCGCGCCGACTAGAAACAAAAGCGCTTGCAAGCAAGGGGCATACGGTCCATCATTGTAATTCTGTTTGAAAGGGGTTTATTTCTTCCTAGAGACCTGTTTGGCATTACGCTGTGGTTCTACTTGTGTGTTCATGCTCCTCGACAGATCAATCAAGGAACATAATGTGGTTTGGGATCATGGGGATTTCCACGCCCGCCATCTGTAATTTTATTCTATGTTCGACAACGCAAAGCTACCTGTATCTACTCGTCGTACCTAGCACCTGTTGTATTTATTGTTTGGAGTAATAATCGGCGCTGAGCCTCTTGGGATGCGAATGCGATGAATGAATAAGCAAAGCTAGACCCAGTTCCACTTTTGTGTGTAACTCCTGTGTCTTGATTCATTTTGTTCTATTTGTGGAGTGAATGTTGTGTTTGTTATGTTTAGTGTATATTTTCTGATGCCAACTACTACCTCTGTCCTGGTTAATGAGGTTTGGGTCAAACTTTGACCTTTGATTTAAACATTAAAAATAAGTTATATATTGTAAAAATAGTATCATTGCAAACCTCTTTTAAATACGAATCCAACAATATAAGTTTTGTGACATACAACTTACAATTTGTTAGCCAAATCTATGGTCAAGCACGCTATTCTTCGCCTCCACCACCATGGTCCTTGGGGATGGAGCGACGGCCCTGTTCTGGGAAGATCGCTGGCTACATGGACAGTCAGTTTGCGAGCTCGCCCCTGCGCTACATCAATGCATCCCCAAGCGGCGACGCAAAGCGAGAACGGTGGCGGAAGGCCTAATGGGCAATGCTTGGGCACGAGACATCCAAGGGGTGCTTGGGATCCACGAGATTGGGCAATACCTGATGCTATGGCAGGCCGTGCAGCACGTCTCCCTCACGCACGAGCCTGACCGATTGCGCTGGAGGTGGACGCCCAGCGGCACCTACACATCACAATCTTGCTATGCCGCGACATTCCATGGATCCACGAGGTGCCCCTCTTGGAAGCTGACATGGAAGAGTCGGGCACCGCCGCGTGTACGGTTCTTTCACTGGCTTGCCAACCAGGACCGCTGCTGGATGGCGACACGCCTAGCGCGCCACGGCCTGCCACACCACCCAAGATGCCTCCTATGCGATCAGGCCCCTGAGACAATCCAGCACCTGCTCCTGGCCTGCCCATTCTCCAGGCAGATCTGGCACGCCATCCTGGATTGGACACGCATCCCCTCGCAACCACCGAACAGCGAGCCGACGCTCATGGACTGGTGGCAGAAAACGAAAAGGCAGACGCCCCACGCGCTGCGCAAAGGCCTGCAGTCCATCGCCATGCTCATCCCATGGATGATATGGAAGCACCGGAACGAATGTGTCTTTGAAAATGCGCGACCTCGGTAGAAGATTTAGTGGATAGGATTAAGGCCGAGGCCAAGTGCTAGGCACAAGCCGGGGCACAGGGGCTCAGGATTGTCCTGCCCACATCCTGGGACGTCCACCGAAGGGGAACTTGACCCTTGTAGCACTAGCCTCCTTGGAGGATTGTAATCTCCCATCTTTTCAATGCAATGAAGCGCAAATCCTTTGCGTTTTCTCGAAAAAAATCTATGGGCAAAGTTGGGCACAGAATACAAAGGGGGGCAATAAACCCGGACGAAGGTAGTACTAGATGTATCAAGCACACCGTTTGATAGTTTGTTTATGAAAATAAAATTGAAGATTTTGAAATTTATGGTTTTGTGGAAATTTCTCATTGTGTTGTTGGTAGATAAGGGGGATTGAACGACTTGCATATATAGTTGTTTTCTAGGCTCCCAAGCTAAGTGATATGTGTTTTTACATGATATTTTATAATTGTGTTGTTTTATAAGTTGAATCCGCAAAATTGCATGATATTTTTTTCGCTTTTTAGCTTTGAGCATCTCTGCCAAAGATTCTAAAACAGGCCCCATATAGCTATACAACTTATCGAGATTGGAGAAGAAAAGTACCCTAGAATGAACCTTAAATTCTACGGGAGAAGAGGTAATGTCCTTTCCATGGTTGATGCATGTGAAAAAAAAGATTCACCTCAGTGTTATCTTCCCCGCACGGCCGTCGACGCCTCCACCCTCTGGCCGACCCTCCTCCAATCACCCCTCACACCATGTCACCCTCCTCCCCACTCGCACATTCTCCCCCAACCTGGCGCATCCGCATAGCCTCAACGTGTTGTCCCGCGGGCCATGTAGCTCAGGTGTTTGAAAGAGATTGGCTTGGATGGTGTCAGCTCCTCTTCTCGAGGAGGCGGGTGCTTGAGGGAAGAGAAGGTGGTCTAGACGAAGGTAGAGTGAACGGTAGAGTGAAGGTTCAGATGTTACAGTCTCTCACTCGCATGAGACCATTGGGCAGGTTTCTGTGCGTGACAAGGTCAATAATATTCTCTTTCGGATATAGATTCATAGCTTGCTCAAACATTTGGAGGCGGCTAGCCCTGGATCTGGGAAGGCGATTGTGGAGGAGGTTCTCAGGAGCAAGAGAATGAAGAGTGGCGCCACAAGAAAGGCGTCTGCAGCTTCTTGATGGATGGTCACCTGTCTCTTGGGTCCTTTTGGTCTGATTGGTCATCATGGATTTGGTGGTGCATGTGGTCTTCGACCGTGTTACTCTTGTTGAGGGTTTCTTTGCGATGTAGCAGTGTGAGGGTTAGTGGCCGTTATGTGTTGCGTATGTTTGTAGGGTTGATCACGTGTTTACGGGGTTGCATGCTCCGTAAGTAGTTCACATGTGGTTGGTTTGTATCGGTTTTCGCCCGGTTTTCTGTTGATTAACTGGGCAATTATCTTCTACTTAATTAATCGATGAGGCAAATCTTTTGCCTCCGTTTCAAAAAAAAAGAAAAAAACTGACTTATATTAATTTACAGAGGGAGTAGTTCTTTTATAGATCGACAGAAAAATAATATATACCACTAAGCATGACAGAAGTCTGAAGGTTGCGTGCCTCTTATCTCTCGGGCAACTATATATAGGCTTAGAGGCAGCCCTTTAGCGCCGGTGCCATAGGCGGCGAAACAGTACACCGTGTGTGCTTCAAAAGGGAAATTGACTCGTCCCTTCTCCGTGCTTTTTTTTTTGAACCGGGCTTTACCCCTTTCCGTTGCAAAGAACGGAAATACAACCAGTTCGAGCGAGAATGTCAGGAGGAGGGAAAGAAGTAAAGCGAGTTCAAGCACTACCAGAAAACCCACCATACTCGCTCGCCATCGAAACGAGTATCATGGGGCAAAACCCTGGTAGCACAACATAACATCTATCCTATTACAATCTCAAAAGCTCAAGATCAAGTATCAGAACACAGCTGCAAAGTCAAGTACTCAGATGGTAATCCTCGCCGAGAGAATCCAGCATCGAGGTTGCGCGCCCGTCTTCCTTTCAAGTGCCCTGGATTGGTTGCTTGACAACGCCACACACCTTCATCAGCTTCATCGTGCCAGTCCTGATCATCTCGGCTCCGAAACGAAGATCTTTGGCGTCCTCCCCTTGCTGTAGCCCTGTCCAGTAAAGTAGAAAGGAACACAGAGAAAACACAATCTCAAAAGGAGTCTTGATTTGTTTTTTTTTCAAAAAGGTAGCTCGGTTGCGCGCCAACCAAATCGCCCAACATACAGCCGCCAGACCTACTGTGTAAAACTTTTGTTTTCCAGGAAGGAATTTGTTGCACCACACAAAGTACTGCCAGTAATTCGACGGACATCTATCAGTACCAAGAGCAACTCCAATCGATCGCCATACAATTCTAGCCACAGGACAATTGAAAAATAGGTGTTGCACCGTTTCAACCTGTTTGCAAAAGGAGTAACAGGGTTCCCTGGCCATTTTTTTTCTCATGACTTGCCTAGTGAGAATTGCGTCTTGCGACATCTGCCATAGGAAGATTTTGATTTTGAGAGGGATTTTGGCTTTCCAAATCCATCTGTAGTGGCAACCACTAAGAGGCTCCTCCAACATCTTATACACTGATTTAGTGGTGAACTTGCCATTCTGGTTGAGTCCCCAGAAGACACGATCGCTCCTCTCAACGAGGTGGATTCTATTAACCGCAGCACGCATATCCTCCCATTGCTTGGACAGCTCAGGGGTAAGCCTACGTCTGAACATATCGGTGTCCTCAAGTCTATCTTTCCTATTCAGGGTACTCGTAGGGTAGTTGCATATCTCAAACAAACGTGGGTATTGATCCTGAAACGGGGCCAGCCCATTGATTGGATCTTTCCACAATCTTATCAGGTTTCCGGCACCAGTTTCGATTTTCCTCCCCATCATATATATGTTTTTGATTTTGAGTAAGGCCTTCCAACAGGGCGAGTCGGAGAATTTGGGGGAAACTTCAGCAATAGAGATGTTGCGAAGATACCTGGCACGGACTATATCCTGCCAAAGCCCGTTTTGTGTCTCTAATTTCCAACACCATTTGACCATGAGGCTGATATTTTGTTTTGTGTCCCTTCTCCGTGCTCGAATACACATTTTACATTGCACCCTCCTCCTCCGCCTCGAAAATGTAAGGCGCATTTTATTGGATCGAGACAAAACAATCGCGTACAATTAACAATGGGTATATCGATGTAAGTAAAAACAGTCGGTATATCTGAACGCAAATATTCCATGTTACCGAATCACAACCGCAATAAAAAAATGCTTGTAATTTTCTTAATTGGACGCTGAGGAAAAACCTGTCCAGAAAATTGTTCTCGGATACAAATCGGAGCCATGTGACGTTTTTCCGGCCAAGGCCGAGGGAGCGAGAGAGAGAGAGCCGAAGAACCCTAAGAGAGAGAGAGAGAGAAGGGGAGGGGAGAGCTCGCTCGACGGCGCCGGCGGCCGCGTCGCGGAGCGCGGAGGGACGGAGAGGGAGAGGGAGAGGGGAGAGCTCGCAGCCCCGGCGGCATGGAGTACGCGGCGGCGGGCGCCGGGGGGTACTACTACTACCCGCCCGCGCAGCAGCCGCCGCCGCCGCCGCAGACGCTCCGCCGCCGCCCGCGCCCCGCCGCCCGCTGGGTCAAGCACTGGTACGCCCCGCCCCCTCTATTGCCCGCCCGTCTCTGAGATTTCCGCCGCCGCGCGGGACTGACTGACCGACCGGCGCCGTCGCCGTTGTGTTTCGTCGCGTTGCAGGATCCCGCAGGATCTCGCCTCCCCCGGCTCCAAGTGCGCCCTCTTCAAGTGGGTCAGAGGTACCGCGCGCTCCCTCCTCCCCTCCCCTTTCCTCGTGGACCAGTAGGTGCGCGGTCTAGAGTCGAGCGGATCGGCAATGGCGATGCATTTGCCCTTCATCCTACCATGAATCATAGGACAGATTTCATCCCGCCCGCTGTAGTTTGAGCAGATTGCGCGATTTGCCTGCGATGACTACTGCAAATTTTAGTTTATCTTATCCTGAATCATAGAGCAAATTTTGCCTTATCCTCCGTGGTTGGTTGCTCTAACCCATTAGTTTGAGCAGCTTGAACTGAATGCTAGAGTTGAGCGGATCGGCAATGGCGATGAATTTGTTTTTCATCTTATCATGAATCATACAGCAAATTTGATCTTTTCTTATCCTCTACAGTTTGAGCAGATTGTGCGATTTGCCTGCGATGACTGATGCAAATTTATTGCATCTTATCCTCAATCGTACAGCAAATTTTATCTTATCCTCCGTAGTTACTAGTTAGTCATTCTCAGCCAGTAGTTTGAGCAGACTGTGCTATTGCCTGTGTGCAGAGGACGTGTACAAGAATCTGAAGGAGAACGGCGGCGCGGGGCAGGAGCCAGAGGCGCAGCCGCGCAAGGTCGAGCCGGCCACGGAAATCCTCTTCCTCTGCAGCTACGACAACTGCGGCAAGACCTTTGTTGACGTGGCTGCCTTGAGGAAGCATGCCCACGTGCACGGCGAGAGGCAGTATGTTTGCCAGGAGCCCGGCTGTGGGAAGGTACCTCCAAAATTACCTTACACATTTACAATGTTTATGCTCGTGTTGATGAACTTATCTGTTTGCTACCGTTGACGGACTTCTCTGTGATTTCAGGCTCATATGCGAAACGGTTTTAACCTCTTTATCTTTCTTATTATCCACAAGGACCTTTCTCTGTTCCATATAGTTATTATTGATGGATTTGAGGCCCAATAGATTTGTTTCACTGACTCTATACATATAAGACGTTTGGCTATGTCCTATATTGATAAATCATGAACGAAACAACTGTTGTATGTGTGCTCACTCTTGATGGGATAATGTAATTCCTAACTACTTGACTGTTCTTTTTGTACAGAAATGATGAATCCTTTTTCTGTTTGTTTTGCAGAAATTTGTAGACAGCTCAAAGTTGAAGAGGCACCACCTTACTCACACAGGACAAAAGGATTTTGTTTGCCCACATCCAGGCTGTGGTAAGGTAGGGATTCACACAGTTTCTATTTCACGGCAGCATTCTTTGCTTCTAATTCTCACCATACAACTTACATTACTAGTTACAGTGTTCTTCTATCTGGTGATGCAAATCTAAGTTGAGTGGCACCAATTCTATCGAACTGAAGATGTTCCGTTGATTTGATTAGATGAACTTAATGAAACTTCCCCTGATCCCTCAAGCTAGTTTTATGCCTAATTGCATATTTACAAGTGTCTGGTTGTTTTATGCTTTTGTATTGGTTAATCATTTCACTACGGTATATTTTACCTGTTCTAACAAACAAATCCTCTGAATTGCAGGCCTTCTCATTGGATTTTAACTTGCGTGCACACCTCAAAACACATGCTGTGGAAAATTATCATATATGCCCCTTCCCAGCATGTGGCAAAAGATTTACAAGCGACTTCAAATTAAAATGCCATATTAAGACACATGAAAAGGTATGTTGCTATACCACACCGACTTCCATGTTCATCTTTTGGATTATCTTTTCCTTCTATTCATGCTAGTTCCATGAAGTTCTATGGTACATGTTCAGTTTTATCCCTGACATACTTGATCCACTGAGGAACTTTGTTAACTGTTTTCCGATTGGAACTATGGATGACGCAAATACATTAAGTTGGAGTGTGATCTAGTTTATCAGATTAGTGTCCTACTATCCGAACTACATAATCATTTATTAAAATGCCCATGGTGCCACACTTGCATGACGCGGTTTGCAGTTGTGTATATGAATCTTGTCAGTCTTATGTTTTACTTACCGTGTCTTTTGTGGCCATGATGCAGACTGGATCTCCTATTGCAGTGCAGCATACACCACCAGCAGAAAAACCACAAAGCACCATAAAGCCTTCCATACAAGCAACCCCAAAGCCTTCTGCGCCCACACCACCAAGCTTTTCCAGTGAGCGCCCTTATGTCTGCCCCTACGAAGGCTGTGGGAAAGCCTACATCCATGGTTACAAACTCAACCTCCATCTCAAGACTCAGCACCCTGATCACAATCAAGAAAACAATGGTAGGTCCGCCACACCTGCAGCGGAGTATAACTATGCTGCCGGCGGTGACATCGCGCCAAACCCGAAAAGGAGCAAGACAAACCAAGGGCACAGGGCCCCTCCATCGAACGCCTACAATGTCAAGGTTTCCAGCAGGATGGGTGTTGATACCAGTGGTGCAAAGAACCAGTGGCCAGGCAAGGGTATGTATGACGATGACAGTGAAGAGACCGAGGAAGATCCTGGTGGTAACAATGTAGAGGATGGCTGGAGGTACGGTAACCAGAACGCCGATGATGAGGAAACAGAAGAAGATGAAGACTAGCTGGACATTTGCCTTTTTCCTGTTTACTGACATTCTGCTGGAGCGTGTGCCCTAGGTTGTTTAGATGTGGTTGTCTGCTTCCTTTTAGTAAGTTTGGTGTATGCTGAGAACTAGCAGCGAATGAAACTAAGCGGGCGTTATAATTATGGTAGAATTAGATTGCGCGGATGTGAGCAGACACTTACTGATGTTGTTTGGTCATTTTGTTGAGATGGTTCATTTATGTAATATATCTGCCCTCCACCTTGTGGTAGTTAATCATTTCTGGATGGTGATGAAGTAGCTATAGATATTTCCTTCTTTTCTGCTTATTCAAGCGCTGATTTATGCCGACCGCCTGCGCCAAGGAACTCAACATGGAAAGGTATCATGTCGTGGCACACATGGTGAATTTTGTTCTGTAGAAATTTGAAGATGCGTCATCTTATTCACGCAGGACAATGGACAAAGGATTATATTTGCCCACATCCAGGCTGTCATAAGGTATGGCTTCACAAAGTTTGTATTGCATTTTTTGTAGTTCTCAAAATACAGCTCACGTTACAGTGTTCTTCTGTCTAATGGTGCATAACTAAGTAGTGGGATGCCAATTCTATCTAACTCGACATGTTCCGCTGATTTGATTAAATGAAATTAATGAAACCCATCTGATACTTTGAGCTAGTTTTTGTTTGTAAACCGAGTTCAATTGCTATCCTGGACTATTGTTAACTGTAGAACTTCGTGATTTCCACGATGTAACACTTTCCTGTTTGCATATCTGCAAGTGACAAAACAAAAGTAGTGTAAATGATCATGGATTCTTATTGGTGAATCCTTCCATTTTGGTACATGTTGCATCACAATACCTCTGAATTTCAGGCCTTCTATTTGGATTTAACTTACGTGCACCCTTCAAATCACGTGATGTAGAAAATAATCATGTGCGCCCATTCCCAGCATGTGGCAAAAGATTTACAAGTGATTTCAAATTGAAATGACATATCAAGGCACATGGAAAGGCATCTTGCCATAGCGCATTAACTTCCATGTTCATCTTTTATGCTTTCTTTTCCTTCTATTCATACTCACTAATTTGTAACCCCATCTTAGAAATATATTTAAATAGGTTCCACAGTAAAGCTTTGGCAGTGCCAAACTGCCCCGTAGGCCCTAATGCTCATTTTTGTACATGCATTATAAGTTGTGCTCATACTGTTATTCTTCTCTACAAGTTGTCCTAAGAAACCTTGTACATCTGGTAAAAATATTACCCTTCAGGGCCCATGGTGATGCGGCCAACGCTAGTGGTTGTACCTTCGTGCTGGAGTTGAGTGGTGGTCTGATTCGGTTGTTGGTCATGATCTGATACAACAGGTATGCAAAGGAATTTGGAATGCTGAAGTGTTTATAATTAGAAAGTAGTAATTTCAACGCACTTTGATCTCTGACTATTCAAGCCATCGTTTGATATGGCATACGTATGTGCATGGAAGCCATGAGGCAACTGTGATGTGTACGTTAGATTTGCTGTTTTCTGCTTCAACAAATTAGCTATGGTTCCCACAGAAAGGTTGAATTGCCTATCTGCTAGCAAGTGATGTTTAGGACCAAATTAGCCATGCTGGCAAGAGTGACTGATAATGGTTGTAGGCTGGCATTTGTTTGTCCATTTGATGATGTGGCTGTTGGTTTTCTTTACATTGCTTCTTTGCAAACTTCTGAGATTTGATGGCACGCCTTTTCTCTCTGTGCTTCTGCTTGCTTTAAAAAGGTGGCATATGATTTAGTTCCTCTGCTTTTGGCAAGATGGTCTGTTATGCTTTAGGGATATTCTGCATTGCAGACATGCGAGCTGTTGCTACTACAGATTATCACACAGTTAGCTGCGTAAGTGTTCATTAGCTATCCGCAGTTACAGAGCGTTCAATCAGATGACTGCTTGATATCTATTTTTTTTTCTGAATATAGCAGATTTTTTCATCCCAATGACGTAAATGAAGTGCACAACAGAACCAACCATTTAACACTGCTCCGGTATTTACTACCAGTTGAAGGTTGTGTTTAAAGTTAGATCCTTGGAAGAAAATAGAAGGCAAATGAAAAATCTAGCTTCGGGCCAAATCTAGCAGACTCTAGACTATGAAAGTAAGCATCTCATCGCCTCCAATCGCAAGCAAAGCGAAGGAAAGCAAAGGGAAGCCAGCAGAGACCTGCCATGCCCTGCGGGCTTTGGGATCAATTCCATTATGTTGCTGCAATCTACAGGTGTTCCCTCACGCACACGGCCCTATTTATACCGACTTGAAATATGAGTACTATAAACAAATCACATATGCATACTGATCATATCACCCTCCGGTATTTTTCTAATCAATCCATAGTTTTTGAGTGTTCCTCTGTCTGGCCAACATGAGGATGCTGGGGGATCATCTCCAGCACAGCTACCCTCCCCAAAGCTCAACACAGCAGGTACACAAGTCAAAGATAACAAAACTATTGCATAAATTAGGTACTATTTTTATTATTACATTGAACCGTTATTTTGTGCCTTGCAGCAGCTGAATGCTTGCTGCTGTTTGGATGAAGCTTTACTCTTCGCATGTACTGAGCCGCTGTTCTGTTATTTTGGTAATGCAACCTGGGGCTATGGGGCTATATGGATTAAAAAAATAACGGGTGCATTTCTTAAATTATATGCATGTTCATCTGGTATTATTACATATCTATATAGAGGCTGGCGGATCAGAGCTCTTTATCTACAACTAGTAGTGTGATGTGCATTTGTGCGACTAGAGTTTCTATGTATTGTTGCGTCCGTGCTGAATCAGTTGACTCAGATTTGTCTAGATACAGATGTATCTAAAATGTGTCCAGATACATCCATATCTAGACAAATCTTAGTCAACTAATTTGGAACGGAGGTTGTACAATTTTGACCACTAATTTACATGAGAATATACCTGACACAATATATAAATCACAGTGCTAGGAATCAAAATGGTGAAGAATATTGCCTATTTTTGTATATTAATGTTGGATAGCCATTGGCGATCATGTTCTTCTCAACATATTTTTTTGTTCATGCCACAGGTAACCACATATTGTTCTTGTGTATGTGGTTTATTTAACGTGCTCTTATGTGTCGTCAGAAGCCAGGCAAGGAGGTGTTGCTGATTGGACAGACATGCCCTGCAGTTGATTCAGCCTCTTCATTTCGTCTCCATGTCCAAGCCAAGAAACACCCTAGACTATGAGAATCTGTTCTTTTCTTGTCAGTTGACTAGAAGAATCTTGCATTGTCTCAACCTTCAAGCAAAGCAAAGACTCTAGACTGTAGAATCTTGCATCGTCTCCAACTGCAAGCAAGGGGAAGCAAAGCAAACAGCAGGCTTTAGGATCAATTCCATTATTTTGCTGCAATCCTACAGATTGTTGTGCCCTCATATATATGGCCCTATCTATACTGATTTGAAATATGAGTACTATAAACAAATCAGACACGCACAGTAATTTATCATATCCATATCTACTATATTTGTCTAATCAATCCATTCTCCTCACTCACAAGGATGCGAAGGGATCATCATGTTCCTCTGTTCAAGTCTATCTGCAGCACTTTTCCCCTCCCGAAGCCCAACGCAGCAGGTACGTGACTCAAAGTATAGACTAAAGTATTGTACAAATTTGGTGATTTTTAAATTAGATTAAACCACTGTTTGGTTCCTGGCAGCTAACGCGGCGTGTTGTTACTTGTTACTCTTTGGATATTTTTCTTCTTTCTGCTTTACCTTTTGCATGTACTGAACCACCCTTTCATTATTTTGGTAGGGAAACCTGGGGCTTCATATGAAAAAAGAACTACTTGCATTTCTCAAGCTATATGCACATGTTTTTCTGGTATTTGCACATGTTTCTGGTATTTTTTGTAAATAATGTATCTGTAGACTCCAGGGGTTCTGAATTTTTTTGCCGAGACATCATCTCCATTCAGGTTCTGAAATTTATCCTCTTCAATTTGTTTTCAACTCCAAGAAAAGTGAAGAGCCTGGGGTATGAGAACCTGTTATTTTATCCGGCAATTGACAAGAAGAATGTTGCATCGTCTCAAACTGCAAGCAAAAGAAAAAAGACACAAACACTCTAGAGTATAAGCATGTTGCATCTTCTCCAACTGCAAGCAAAGAAAAGCTAGCAGAGACCTTGCACACCCTACTGGCTTTGGGATCAATTCCATTAGTTTAATGCAATCCTCTAGGTGTGCCCTCATATATATGGCCCTGTTCCGAGTGTTCCTCTATTTGAGCAACATGAGAATGTTGAAGGATCATCAACACTCTATCTATGTCCAGTATGGCTACCCTCCTGGAGTTCAACACAACAGGTACGTAATTCGAAGTATAGACAAAACTAGTGTAATAATTAAGTTATGTGCATTTTTTTAAACTATATTGAACCCCTCTCTGGTGTCTGGGTGCTGCTGAATGTGGTCTGTGTGCTACTGCTTGGATTTTCTTTTCTTTCTGCTTTACTCTTTGCATGTACTGGATCTCCCTTTCCAATATTCCGGTAATGAAACGGGGCCACGGGGCTTCGGAAACTAGGTGCGTTTCATACGTGCGCATATGGTATTTTCAGTAAATGACGTATCTGTAGAGTCTGGGGGAGTTGTTTATCTTCAATTATATAGCATGAAATATGAATAAACCCAAGCGCTAATTTGTGCGCAAGAACTGAAACATCACAGAAAAGCTGGACGATTGCAAAATAATTGATCACTAAATGGTCGGTCTCAAAAATTAAATATAGTGTACCAACATAATTTATTTTTGTTAAAGATGATTCTTTGGAGCAAGTTGAAGTATTTTAGCTTCTTGGCAGACTGACAGTAGCGAGCATTCAGCAGCTCTGGAACGAGTGGGAGATCCAGTGCTTGGTGCTTGTGAGCTTCTCCCTGCAAGTGTTCCTACTCTTTTTCGCGGGGTTCCGGAAGCGCTACTGCTCCCGCGTGCTCAGCGTGCTGCTGTGGCTTGCCTACCTGTTGGCGGACACCATGGCACTCTTCGTCCTCGGGCACCTCACATGTGTCGTGCGTGATGACCCACGGCACCAGATGGTGCTCTTCTGGGCACCGTTCATGTTGCTCCACCTAGGAGGGCAGGAGACCATCACAGCCTTCTCCATGGAGGATTGTGCACTGTGGAAGAGGCACCTGCTGAACCTCACCACCCAGGTTGCACTGGCCATCTATGTCGTCAGCAAGCAATGGCAAGGGGACAAGCAGCTTGTGGCTCCCATGGTGCTAATCTTCATCTCTGGGACAGCCAAATATATGGAGAGAATATGGATACTTGGGAGAGCCGGCTCATGGGGACCTATAAGCAGGCCTTGGGGTCCGTTGCTTGGGCAGAAAAGACTCCCGAGGGTCAGGCTTGGCGAACAACGTGCTATCCAGCCATTGTTCTCTTCTGACAAAAAATCCGGGTTTCACATAGAGGATGTGGCTCATGACATATTTTATAGAAGCATGGGCTTTTTCATGAACAGGACTCCTAAACTGTATGTCAATGATGATTGGTGGCGGTGGGGACGAGGTACTGTGACTTCCTCAGAGGAGAGAGTTAACTTGGCATATAAGTTAGCTGAGATCCAACTCTCATTGATCTATGACTACTTGTACACCAAGTTTGGAAGCCTCGATGGTGTGTTGCACCGGCTCACCATCCTTGTCCTAAACTCTACAGCTCTGGCCCTGTTTGTTGTTCATCATAAGGGAGGGAAGAGGCGATCAGAAGCTGTCAAGTCCAACTCTGGTGTAGCTGATGTTGCCATCTCTTACATATTGCTTGTGGGTGCCGTGGCGTTGGAGATATCCTCTATACTGATCTGGCTCATAACATCATATTGGCCATACAAGGTATTCCCAAGAGGAGACCATAGTCCAAGAATTGTGGTTAGCATCCTCAAGCGCCTCCGCCCAGCACAGGGAAGCAACAGATTGGAATGGTCAGGTAAGCTGCAGCAGTACAACTTGACCGATGAAATCATCCAAGAGGAGAAGGCGAGAAAGGAATATGGATGGTTGAAATGGATAATGTGGCATATGGGCATCAAGCAACAAGACGACGCCACAACCAAACATGTTGCCATCTCCCCAGAGGTAAAGAAGGTGTTCCTTGATAAACTACGTGAGAATTACGGGAGGTTGAACTTGGCCAGCTTCCGTGCCGAGTGGGCAACTTCTTCCTCCTCTAGGTTTGGTGCAGCTCAACAGGAAGTCAGAGGCATCTTGGAAGGCATGGATCTTGTATCAAGTGCCTTTCTTTGGCACTTTGTGACGGACATATGCCTACTGCGGGACGAGACGCCCTCTAAGCTTAGAACCTGCAGCCAGCACCTGTCCAATTACATCATGCACCTGGTCTACAAGTGCGACTTGATGGTTGATGCTGAGGGGTGTTCATTATTTGAAGACTATATACGGTTGATGGGAAAATTTTGCAAAGATGCCAACTATGATAAGAGGGACCTCCTCCTGAGATACCGCAGTGACAGATTCTCTCATGATCCAGTCCGTCCAGCAGTTGGGAAAGCTGCTAAGGTGGCCTTTCTACTTAACAGTGAAGCAGCGGCTGCTGATCAGTGGGAGATGATCGCAATGGTATGGTTGGAAATGCTCTGCTACATCGCAATGAACTGTGATCACGGGTTCCACGCCAAGCAGCTGAGCGCTGGAGGGGAGTTCCTCACTCATGCCAAGATGATCATGTTTCAACTGGTTGTTCCCGATGAGCAGCTAATGAGGATGTAACATAAAAACACAACTATTGGGTTCATCTGCAAAGTTACTTTCTTATGGTTGTGATTTTCTAACCATTAGCAAGAAATTGTAGAGCTAATACCTCGTGTGTGGTCTGAGAGCTTGGGGATTGTCTTTTTTTTATGGCAACTGGCAGAGGTTCTACTGTAACATCCCCAGTTTAGTAATTACTGTAGTTACTAGGGGTTGTAATGTGCATCATGTTCACTGCCTATCATCATTTGTTTAATTGTGAAAATGAGGATAATTTGAAACCTTGAAAAATCAATGCGCTACTATATGTCCTTGAAAAATCATGAAATATTTATGTTAATCACCATCTAATTCCTCTGATTTCAGTGCCATTCTTCCTAGAGTTGTTTATTCTCATCTCATGGGCCATCTGGACGTGAAGAAATGATTTGACCTTTGAAGGAGTTCAAGCTAGCTTCTGCAGATGCATAAAGAATTTGAAGGTCTGGGCCTTGAAATTACAAGGTAGCTTCTCATCTTGGTCCTCTTTAGAACAAAGAGAAAGAAATATATCTCCTTACCGGTCTGGGCCTCGGTGTTTCAGGGACTCGTTTCCTTATTCTGTTTCATTTTTCTATTTTCTGTACAGATGTACAAACTATTATTTGGAAATTTAAAATCTGCAAAGTAGGAAGTTCCTACTATTTTGTGTCAAAAAGAAAAAAGAAATTGACTGCTTCTGGCCATCTTTTTTACTGATATGACTTTGTTAGGAGTAAGCACATTGTGTTAGGAGTCTGGTTGTAACCGAACTGTTGAAGTATAAAACAGTTTCGGAAGTATCGTGTGCGTCTAGGAATCGATCAGATAAGGAGATAGGAGAGTTTAAACCTGCTTATCAGGGTCACGTCGTGTTGGGCAAGTACGTGTGCCGTGTTGGACGTGAATTCGTTGTAAACCCCTATATAAAGCAAAGAATAGGAAGGAGGGCGATTGAGCCATCGTTGAATATCTTCTTCTGTAGTTTTTCCTCTCGTGAGTTCGTGTGCAGGTCGCCTACATACAGCAGGAAGCTGATTGATTTGCTCTAACAATTGGCATCAGAGCCTTGCTAGATCCTCGATCACGAGAGAGCAATGGGCGACGACGATAGCAAGACCAAGCATTTTGCGATGGGAGGCAGTTCGGCGGTGAAGAAAGAAACCTTACCCCCGACGACCTTCCCGCGGCTAGAGGGAGAGGACTATGCTATGTGGGCGATCAAGATGGAGTGCGCCATGGAGGCTCACGAAATCTGGGATGCGATCGATCCTGGAGGCGATGCATATAAGAAGGGAGGTACAGAATATAAGAAGGATCGGCAGGCCATGTCTGCGATCTACTCTGTCATCCCCAATGATGTAGCACGTCATGTATCCGGGAAGAATACAGCAGCAGAAGCCTGGGAGGTGATCAAGGAACTTCACCAAGGGCACAACCGTGTTCGTGAGGCTCGTCTACAATCTCTGTTGAGGGATTATGAAAGTCTGAAGATGGATGAAAGTGAATCCGTGGATAAATTTGCCATGAGGGTGGTTGAGATCACCAGCTCCATCAAGGACCTTGGAGAGACTTTGACAGATATCGCGATTGTACGTCGCTTCCTCCGTGCTGCAGCACCACGATACATGCAGATTGTCACCTCAATCGAACAGTGCGTGGACCTGAAGACCTTGTCGGTCGCAGAACTCGTCGGGAGATTCAAAGCCCATGATGAGAGGATCAGGTTGAACTTCGGGGATCCGAAGGAAAGTGAAAATTTGTTCCTGACCAAGACGCAGTGGATGGAACTGTCAAACAACAAGAAAAACAAGGGGACAGGAGCAAGCGGCAGTGGCAAGAAGGAATATCGGCTTAACCCGAAGAAATCAGAAGAAGAGGTTGAGGCCCCAGCCAAACCAAAGTTTGATCGGAAGAAAATTAAGTGCCATAACTGTGGAATTTTTGGACACTTTAAATCTGAATGTCGCAAGCCACCAAAGAAGGAAAAAGCTTTCCTAGCAAAGGGAGGTGATGATCAGCCTGAGATGCTGATGGTAGAGCTATGCGAGCTCATGGAAGATGAGCAGATTGAAGAACGTCCAAAGCACACGCTCGTGCCTAAAGAGGTTCAGGAAGAGAAAATACAGAGAAAGCTCAATGAATATGTGACACTTGTAGATGATAAAGTGCATCTGCAGCAGAAGGAAAAGGTTGAAGCTGGTGGGAATGTCTGGTACTTGGACTCAGGAGCGAGTAATCACATGACCGGCGATACTGATCAATTTTCTGAGTTGAATACTTCAGGTGGAGGCACTGTAAAATTTGGAGATGCCTCGACCGTGCAGATTTGTGGTCGCGGAACCGTGTTATTTGAGACACGAAAGGGAGAACACAAGGTGCTGACGGATGTGTATTTCATCCCGAGACTGAAGAGTAGCATTATAAGTCTCGGCCAACTCGAAGAGCGCGGTTGCAAGATCGTCATTGAGGATGGCATGATGTTGGTGTTTGACCGTCAGCGTACACTGCTCGCACGGGTGAAGCGCTCGAGGAATCGCCTCTACATACTGAACCTTGATCGTGCCGACCCAGTTTGTTTGCTCGCTGGTATGCAGGAGGATGCCTGGAGATGGCATGCACGCTATGGTCATCTGAATTTCCGAGCGTTGCGTACACTAGGGCAGAAGGAGATGGTGCATGGTCTACCAAGAATTGAGCATGTCGAGCAGCTTTGTGATGGTTGTCTTGTTGGGAAACAGAAGCGTAACCCGTTCCCCTATGAAGCAAATTTCAGAGCAAGCAAGGTTATGGACTTGATGCATGGTGATTTGTGTGGACCAATCACACCTGCTACCCCAGCTGGTAATCGATATTTTTTGCTCATTGTCGATGACTATAGCAGGTTCATGTGGATCGTGTTGTTGAAGACCAAAGATCAGGCTTTTGAAGCATTTAAAAAGGTCAAGGTTGCAGCCGAAGTAGAAGCTGAAGCAAAGTTGAAAGCTCTCAGAACGGATAGAGGTGGTGAGTTCAGATCCAAGAGGTTCAATGCCTATTGTGAAGAACATGTCATTAGAAGGTATTTGACGGCTCCCTACACACCGCAGCAAAACGGCGTGGTAGAGAGAAGAAACCAAACGGTTGTAGCTATGGCACGGAGCATGTTAAAGAGTAAAAATATGCCCGGAAGATTTTGGGGGGAGGCTGTTACCACAGCACTCTATTTGCTCAATCGAGCGCCCACCAAAAGTGTGATCGGAAAGACTCCGTACGAAGCATGGTGCGGGAGGAAACCTACTGTGGAACACTTGCGCACATTCGGTTGTGTAGCTCATGTAAAAACAGTAGGAGGTCACATTGGAAAGCTAGAAGACCGCAGCACACCGATTGTGTTGCTTGGATATGAGCCTGGATCAAAAGCATACCGAGTATATGACCCTCGTACAAGGATGCTAAGAGTAACTCGAGATGTTGTCTTTGAAGAAGCAAAAGCATGGAATTGGGATTCTGCAACTGAACCAGCTCCGCATTCTTCAGGTGATATATTTAAGGTGTTTTATGATCACCATGATGCAGGTCACGATGAGCACAATCATGACCATGGGGACAAAGGGGAAGTACCGAGCACGCCCGTTGTACAAGGCGGTGCTCCGGAGTTTGTGGATTTAGGCTCACCAACAACCCCTTCATCATTCATTGAGAGCGGCAGCAAAAGCCCCAGCGCAGCTGCCATGGCAACAGAAAATGCTGCAATGGCAGGACATCCACATGAGGCTACAGATATGACAGAACAAGGTGATGCAGAAGCAGCAAGCGAACCTCCTCGAGGACCGCCAACTCCAGTTCGGCTGCGCTCAATCGATGACATTTATGAAGCCACGAATCCACCAGCAACCAGGGGAAGAGGACGCAACAGAGGTCAGGTTGCGAGTAGAAGAAGTTCATCTGCAAGTTTAAGAGAAGAAATTGCAGAGCTCTGTTTTCTAGGTGCAGAGGAACCTGTATCATTTGAAGAAGCAAACCAGGAAGAAACTTGGAGGAAAGCAATGACAGAGGAGATGGACTCGATCATTGATAACAAGACTTGGTCCTTAACCAATCTTCCTGAAGGACACCGAGCTATAGGTCTGAAGTGGGTATTTAAAGAAAAGAAAAATTCAGAGGGATCGGTGATCAAGAACAAGGCTCGCCTTGTCGCGAAAGGATTTGTACAGCAGCAAGGAGTGGACTTTGATGAGGTTTTTGCCCCAGTTGCGAGGATGGAATCTGTCCGGCTGCTAATTGCAATTGCAGCTCAGAAAGCGTGGAAGCTACATCATATGGATGTCAAGTCGGCATTTTTGAATGGTGTGTTAGAGGAGGAAGTTTATGTAAAACAACCTCCAGGTTTCATCAAGGTGGGTAGTGAAGAAAAGGTGTTGAGACTCCACAAAGCTCTGTATGGTTTACATCAAGCTCCGAGAGCGTGGAACATTAAATTAAATGACACGCTGATATCTCTCGGATTTGAGAGGAGTCCATTTGAGCATGCTATGTACAAAAGGGGGAAAGAAAAATCTCGCCTAATAGTTGGAGTATACGTGGATGACCTACTGATAACAGGAGAGGATGAGCAAGAATTGGCAAGGTTCAAACAGCAGATGAAGGACTTATTTAAGATGTCCGACCTGCGTTTATTGAGCTACTATCTAGGCATAGAAGTGCATCAAAAACCAGGGAGTATAACGCTATGTCAGGAGGCATACGCGAGAAAGATCCTAGAGATCAGGCATGACAGATTGCAATTCTGCTCAAACTCCTATGGAAGTTCGTCTCAAGCTGAGTAAGAGAAGTGAAGCCCCTGAAGTTGACTCAACAAAGTACCGTAGTATCGTGGGAAGTTTACGGTACCTCGTACATACAAGGCCTGATTTGGCATATCCAGTGGGCATTGTGAGTCGCTTTATGGAGGCCCCGACATCTGAACATCTGGCTGCAGTAAAACACATATTGCGCTATGTGAAAGGAACACTCAATTTTGGGTGTAGCTATGTCAAGAAGAAAGGTGCAAAAGATGAGCAGCTCCATGGTTACAGTGATAGTGACATGGCGGGAGACGTGGACGATCGGAAGAGCACATCCGGCGTTGCATTTTTCTTTGGACCAAACTTGGTCAGTTGGCTCTCACATAAGCAGAAGGTTGTAGCTCTTTCTTCTTGTGAGGCTGAATATATAGCAGCAGCGACAGCTGCGTGTCAGGGAGTTTGGCTTGGACGACTACTTGGTGATCTCCTAGACCAAGAACCAGAGAAGGTGCTATTGAAGATCGACAACAAATCTGCAATTTCCTTGTGCAAGAACCCTGTTCATCATGATAGAAGCAAGCATATAGATACAAGGTATCATTACATAAGGGACTGTGTGGAGGAAGGAAAGGTGGAAGTCGATCATGTATGCACTGAAGATCAGCTAGCTGACATCTTGACTAAATCTCTTGGAAAACAGAAAATTTTTGGAGATGAGGAAGAGAATTGGAGTGGCAGCTGTGAAATGATAACACAACATGCTTAGGGGGGTAAATGTTAGGAGTAAGCACATTGTGTTAGGAGTCTGGTTGTAACCGAACTGTTGAAGTATAAAACAGTTTCGGAAGTATCGTGTGCATCTAGGAATCGATCAGATAAGGAGATAGCAGAGTTCAAACCTGCTTATCAGGGTCACGTCGTGTTGGGAAAGTACGTGTGCCGTGTTGGACGTGAATTCGTTGTAAACCCCTATATAAAGCAAAGAATAGGAAGGAGGGCGATTGAGCCATCGTTGAATATCTTCTTCTGTAGTTTTTCCTCTCGTGAGTTCGTGTGCAGGTCGCCTACATACAGCAGGAAGCTGATTGATTTGCTCTAACAGACTTAGCATGGGCATCAATTGTCCAGGCCGACTCAATAAGAGGCAAAGAGGTTCATCGAAATTCTGATTAGAACTTGTGGGTTCAAGTTGTGTGCACAGCACCTTGCTTTTTATTTCTACTTATGTGCTTTCTTATTTGTTTATATCTCCCTATTTTGGTTTCTTTTTTTCTTTTTTTATTTAGTTTGATGATGTGGTAATGTTCTTTTTTCTCATTTTGGGTTTGATTTTATTTACTTACCCCGTCCGATCCATATTAATTGTTGCTGATTAATATGGATTGGAGGGAGTGTTTCTTTTCTGTTTTCTATCTTTTTTTTCGCTTTTTCTTTTCCTTCCTTTTCACCTATATGTGCTTTTCGGTGTTTTAGTGTTTTTTTTTCATTTTTTGTCTGATTGTTTCAAGTCCTACATTTCTTTATGTGTTCCGTGGGTTTTTGATTTGTTTTTCCATTGCGTTTTATTTGTTTACCAACATCGATGAAAAATTCGACAAGGCACTATGTTGTGTTTTGAATAACATTTTTTGAGCTAGTAGCATGCTTTCTGATGCTAGAGGAAGTATTACAGCTGGAATTATTTTCTTTAACTAATTCTTGCAGCATATGTCATTGGATTGCGTTTAAACATTGTTTTCATTGGCGTAATTTTATGATACATAGCTTTTATTGGCATTATTGGCGATCAAAATTCAAAATTCCCGCGGTCCTCGTTAACCTAGAACGATGGGGTAATAACTAGGAGCTGGAGTTCCGATGGGGTTTATGGTTTGAGATGTCACCTTGAGATATAAGTCCATGTTGATATGAAAATCAAGCTATGTTTGTTGAAGATCATTGATCTATGGTCGACTGCTCTGGCCATTTGTTTTCACTAGTATAGTGCTTATTATGGGCATTACGACTCGACGCTCGGCCATAGAAAATCGTTGTCAGGTGGGCTCAATAACAGGCGAAGAGGTTCATCACAATTCTGATGAAATTAAAGTCATGGGTTCAAGTTATGTGCCCACCTTGTTTATTTTTCTTATTTGTTTTTCATCTCCCTATTTGGTTATTTGGTTCCTTTTACCTCTTTTTTAGTTATACTTATACTCGATGATGTGGTGGTGTTCTTTTTTGTCATTTTTTGCTTGATTTATATTTACTTATTTCTTTTCTGTCCCTATTTTTCACCTATACACTTGGCAATGTGATGGTGTTTTTCATTTTCGATCTGATTGTCTTTTACCTCGCATTTCTTTATGTTCCATGGACCTTTTATTTGTTATGTCAGTTTTTTTATCTGTTACCAACATTAATGAACAGTTTCTACAACATTTTTGGTTGTGTTTTAAATACTTGGAACGTTTTTGTTTTGGGCTGGTGGCTGGTGCCATGTTTTCTTAAGCTAGACGACCACTTTTAATTCAATGGTTGGAGCATTTTTCTTGGACCACTTTTAATTCAATGCTATCCGATTCTCTCTTAACTCGCATTTTTCTAGCATAAGGTGGACATTTTCGTTGAAACTGATGAACATTTTATGTTACATTTAAAGATGTTTTCAACTGTACAACTTCATAACTCTTATTGCTCTTATTGATGACCAAAGTTCAAAATGTGTGCAGGCTTGGTGAACCTGGAAGGATGGGGTAATACTTGGGAGCTTCAATTCCAGTGGTGTTGTCTCCAGAGATAAGCCCATGTTAATGTGAAGATCGAGTTATGTTTATTGAAGATCTTCGATCTATGACTGATATGGCCATCTTTTTTCACTAGTAGCGCTTACTGTGGTCATTAAGACTTGACGCCTATAGTTGCCGATCCTTATTGGGCCGGCTCATAAGAGATGGAGGGGTCCATCACAATTGTAATAACGAAAAGTTGCGCGTTGAAGTTGTGTGCACCTTATTCACATCTTCGTTCATACATGATGATAAATATATGACTGCTAACTAGGATGAACGAGAAAATTCCTAAGATTACAAGTCAGTTGCACACGCACACTTACGTAAGGAAAGATCACAAGTTCACAACTGAACATTCTATAAAGTAGATGCAATAAATAATTCTGAAATCAAAGATCATGCAACTTTCATGCAGTGACTGGATATAAGAACATACTATCCATCCTTCCAGCTCCAGGAAAGGCAGTCACAACAAGATGATGGATGTAGCCCCCAGCTCTTTCTTATTGTCATATGTAAATGTAACTAATTAATTTGTTAAGAAATATTCAAAGCAGGGCTGGACAACAGGCAAAGGAGAGGTTTGCATGTGCTCTTGGCGTGGCATTAGCACCGCCCGCTCTCTAACTCTTACTTCTCAGCTCCTCCTTCCCCTCTCAACCCATCAATTACTACCCACCTATAGCCATAGATCCATCCCATGCGTGCTAGAGATGTTCCAGTCTCCTCCATTTTTCTCATCCTCTTTGTGCTCTCCATCGTCGTCACGCAGGCGCCATTCTTCCGGGTTCGACGTCTGATTAGCGATGATGGCGGTGGCCGCGCTACGGCGCGCACCAAGGACGCCGCCACCTGTGGCTGCGATTACTCTGACGGGAAATGGGTGAGGAGCCGCGCCACGGATGCTATGACATACAGGGAGGACTGCCCGTTCCTCGACCCCGGCTTCCGCTGCGTGCAAAATGGGCGGAATGACTCTTCCTTCCGCCACTGGCGTTGGCAACCTCGCTGCGGCAGCTGCCGCCTCCCTAAGTACGCCGGTAACCACTGTTGTTGACATCTCTAATTACAGAACAAAAGTTCTTGTCTTGTCTCTGCCACCATGAATTCTAAGGAAATGTGATCATGTTCTATAGGTTCAATGCGACGGATATGCTGGAGAGGAGCCGGAACGGCCGGATCGTGTTCGTCGGTGACTCCATTGGCCGCAACCAGTGGGAGTCCATGTTGTGCATGCTCGCTGCCGCCATGCCGCCCGGTTCGAGGATATACGAGCAGTTCGGGAAGCCTCTGAGCCGGCACAAAGGCTATCTCTCCATGGTCTTTGCGGACTACAACCTCTCCGTGGAGTACTACCGCGCACCAATGCTCGTCATGGTCGACCGCCTCCCTCCGGCGAGAGATGGTGCCATCAGGAGGGCCATCCGGCTTGACGCACTACCGCGACATGCTGCCCGCTGGGCTGGCGCTGACGTGCTCATCCTCAACACGGGCCACTGGTGGAACCTACACAAGACCATCAAATCGTATGTAATTAGCTAGCTATTGCAGTACATATTTACATTGTTATGACAATGATTAATTATTTGACTAGAGTTGCAATCCATGGTCGCAGTGGAAACTATTTCATGGTGGGCGATCGGTTCAACATGACAACGGACATCAAGGAAGCATTCCGACGGTCTCTCCGGACGGTGAAAGATTGGGCACTAAGCAATCCACGACTCTCCAAGAGCAGCTACATCTTCAGGAGCTATTCTCCATCGCACTACGGCAACGGGACATGGGACACAGGTGGCTCCTGCGTGAACCAATGGGATCCGCTAACGATGATTGCCAGTGAGAGTGACCAGCAGGAGCACTTGTGGATCAACACAATGATTTCGAGTGTGGCACGGAGCATGAGGAGACGACATGGGATGAACAATGATGCGGTTTTCTTGAACATAACGTACATGACGGGCTTGAGGAAGGACGGACATCCGTCGCGGCACCGGGAGCCTGAGACGCCATCGGATGCGCCAGAGGATTGCAGCCACTGGTGCCTACCGGGTGTGCCGGACACGTGGAACCAGATGATGTACGGGCACCTCGTGTCCATGGGATTCGACATGAGGTCAATTAGAAGATAGGTAGTGCATGATATATATGTGGTTGTGTGTGCATGCATATTGCTTGGAAGGCAAGATTTGACTAGTCATAGTTAATTAAACTTTATTGTGTCATCTAAATACATAGGTTTCAGTACTTTATACATTTATATTTATTTTGAACTTCTATATAATTATACACATACCAGGCCCATCAAGATTAATGGAGTTTGATTGGATGATGAGTACTGAACTTGGTGACCATATTTGTGTTGGATAGTGTGTAAAGACAATATCCAACAATTCCTATCAAAATTCAACAAGTCTGGGAGCTTAGATGTACACTCGTCCTCCGTTGTTCAAACAAGTTTGATCATGATAACCTCTTATACAAAGAAGATGGACTGCAGAAGTATATAGCACAGGAATCACCCGCAGAGTGACCTACACGGACCGAGGCACATTTTTTGTGCTGCGTGTACCGGGTTTTCGGTTTGTGTTTGTCTTTTTGGTTTACCCTGTTGGTATTTTCGGTGTTATCTTCTTACATTCTTTGGGTTTTCCCTTTCCTTTTTCTTTTCTTTCTTTTTTCCTCTTTTCTTCCATGTTCCATTTTCTTTCTCTTGTGCAAAAGAAATACACACATTTATAGAGAAATGCATGACTATCTTTTTAAATACATGCACATGTTTTTAAATTACATGAACATTTGTTAAAATTATAAGAGCATCCTTTTCAAACAGGTCAACATTTTTTTATTTACATGATGTTTGAACACATTTTAAAAGTATATGTTTTTTTCTAAAAAAGGTATGAACAAATATGAAAATTACATTAATACTTTTTAATATACATGAACATTGTTTCAATTGCATTAAGTTTTATTTAAAAGATGAAAATTTGAAAGCAAATGTTTTTTATGTTTAAATATTTTTTTTAAATGAATGTTCTTACTCCTTTTTAGTATAGATTGGATTATAATTTATATTTTCAAAACAATTCCACGAAAGGAAATAAATAAATAAAAAGTATCTATGTTAATGGGCCGTGGTGGTCGTGACCCATTTAAGTCATGTGTGGTCAACTACGGCGAGGACGGGGCGACGGCGATATCAACGTCATCCATGGGTAGAAGGAGACGACGATTCGGCCGGTGCCAGCTGACGTATCATCATGGTGGTTTTTTTTTTGAGAAATATTGTGGTGGGTGGCATTTTATCATCCATTAAGCTCGATTTGGTGTGGATTTTCGATTCATTGGTGGCATTTTATCTGATCTGCAGATGAGATGAGTGAAATAAGTGAATGTGGATCACATTCACCTTGTGCCGGAGAGGGAAAGCTCTGTCAGATATCACTACATGCTGCGAAGAGGAGATTCAGTAACTGTCCGATGTGGACGGACTGGAAATATGGGTGCGGAGACCGAATGATTAAGGTAATCAACGGAGTATTGAACTGCACACAATGCTATTCGCCACTTTTGGAGATAAATAATATGGGAGCAGCTGTTAAAATACAAGCCCAACTGTGAATCGTGTATCTTGCAAATAACCAGTAGAGTACTATATTACATGGTAGTGACCAGTGATTGTTCATACATCTCCAGACCTAATATGGACTAAAAGTATCGAAACACAGTGTTGACAGAGTATGGCAGTCCCTGAATGTTGGTAGAGTATGGTAGTCCCTGTTTTGATTTATGGCATAGGTTCATTTTCATATGAGACGAAAGGCTTCGGGGGCATCTGCAGACTCTGCAACCTCCCTGTTAGCATGTTAACGACCTTTGTCATCGACAGACGGTTTCTCGGGTTCCACTGGATGCACCACAGTGCCACCATAGCCAGCTGCTTCACCTTCTCTTTCTCTTCTTGAGTCATTTCCAAAGTAAGCACCAACTCCTCCCCATTAATCACTTTCTCGTAGATCCACTCTGGGAGGTAAACATCGTCCTGGCTCCCGATTCTTGGGTCTGAATTCCTCTTCCCGCTCACCATTTCTAGCACCAGCATTCCGAAACTGTACACGTCTGACTTGTACGATACTCCCCCAAAGTTCCGAGAATATAGCTCTGGTGCAATATAGCCCATTGTGCCTCTTGCTGCAGTTAAGGTGACGATGCTTTGGTCCCTTGCACACAACTTTGCAAGGCCGAAGTCTGAGATCTTTGGATTGAAGTTGAAGTCCAGCAAGATATTGTGAGGCTTGATGTCAAAGTGGAGGATGCGCTGGTTGCACCCTTGATGCAAGTACTCCATTCCTCGGGCGATGCCTAAAGCAATATCTAGCAGCTTTTCTGGTACTAGAAGATTCTGAAAAATATTAGAGTCACCAGAGAATATGTATTTCTCCAGTGACTCGTAGGCATGAATTCATAAATAAGAGCCCGTCTCATTCCTTCGGAACAAAATCCCAGGAGGCGGACAATATTGGCATGGTGGATTAGTCCGATAATTGCAACTTCGTTGATGAAAACCTCTCCCTCTCCTGTAGAGTTCTCTAGCATCTTGACTGCCACGGGCACTCCATTTGGCAGCTCACCTTTGTATACACTTCCAAATCCTCCCTGCCCCACCTTTTCCTTGAACCGTCTTGCTATCTTCTTAACTTCAGAGAACGTGTACCTCGTGGGCTTTGATGTGCCATATGTCTTGAGGAACATTTCGACCTTCAAATGTATCTCCTCATTATATCTTGTCTTGAGTGAAAGATAAAGTGCAGTGGCCACGGTCACCAAAAGAACGACAAATGCGGCCACCGATGATGTAGCTGAATAAGCAAACAATATGTCATGAGCATATTGCGTCAGGATTTAAAAGCCGTTACTTAGTACAATTTGTTATGATAAGAGGATGTCAAGAGTCAGTGTAACCAGCAATAAGAATTTGTACAACTGAAAGCTTTTATTTTTCCTTTATATTTTGAAGCTAAAAAGACTCGGTTGGAGCAGTGTACCTGCAATGACTTTGATACGTGAACCTGCAAATACCAAGAAAGAGAATGAGATAAGCAGAAAGAAATTATATTTAAAAGAAGTTTTAGAACAGACAAATTGAGTGCTGTATACCGTGGCTGCAGTACATTGCCCTAATATATGAGGAACAAATACACGATGCTATTTATGCCTCCCCGATTCACTTCCCCAAAATGACTAGCTAGCTCTCACGGCTCCCTCTAAACCTGCCCAAATTCCATCAATCCCAGTTTCTCGTCGCCCCTGCGGTCGTAGGCATGCTGGTGGTAGCTGCTCAAGAGCAGCAGCATGTGCAGCCATGCATGTTAATTGAGTGTTGCAAAGAAAATTGTAGAATAAATGATGATAGTTCCGGATTATTTAAGGCCAGTAGTGTTTGAATGATGAGCAAAACTTAAATTTTTTTCCCTGGTTGATTATTTCTCACATTTTTTTACCGGGTCCTTCAGTTTGATTGCTCGAGCAGGATTTGTCATCCTATTTTTGAAAGAAAATTAGTTGACAGAAAGTCTCATGGAGATTCGAACACATGGAACTGTAGAATGAGTAAATTGTATAGTAAAATCTTAATATATGGTTTTGACTATTATAACTGAACATACCATGAGGGTCAGGTATGCAGAATTGTTCATTCCTTTCTGAGCTGAACGCGCAGCGTTGCCCACTGAGTTCACATAGCATGCAATTGCCACCAAACCAATACACCGTCGTCTCAGAAAAACTGAGCATTCTTTCTGCGCTTTCCTTGAAGGACAGTGAGAAGAATGTGTCTGATATTCGGTCCCCAAATTTATACATGGGTATCAGGCGGCCACCGACGCCATCTGAGACTGGGAAAACCTTGCAGTCCAATGGAAGACTGGACATGTCTTTATAACCAGACACCAAATAAAAGAAGTGGGTTGTGTTGCTAAGGCAGGATACTGGGCCAGCAATGCTTTCGGCTGCAGCAGGTGTGAACTGGCTTGAACAGCATACCAGGCTTGCATACATATCTGACCAAATTGAGAATTGCCGATCAGGCAGCTGCATGCCGTCGATAACATCAACTTGTCGAGACGACCAGCTTCTGGAGATGGCGAGCTTCTGCTGTAGCATCAAACAGGGGTCTACAAGCGGGATGAGCTTCACCGAAGAACGTCTGTAATCTATGGCACTGACACTGTATGAGCCAAGAACTGGGTGAACTAGGATGGTGTCTTGACCAAAGCATGCTAACTTCCAGATTAATCCATCCGTGCTGCTACATCCACATGATGCTGCTGCTGCTGCTGCTGCTACTGATGTATTGCTGGACTCAAGGCAGGAAGGGTACCTGATCATTGGGCCATGTTGGCTGCAGTTGGAAGGTGGGCAGTATTTGAAGAAATCTTAATCATCAAATGCCGTGGCCAAGTAAATTCCGTGGTTGATCAGAGGCAGCAGCAGGAGGGCTATGACAAGTAATTTACTCATCTTTCTATGCTTCTGCAACCGAGAGGGAGAAATGTCCTGATCGAGCAGTGAGAGTTGTGCTCTGCTCATAGTTATTATGCCTGAGGAGTAGATTTCAAATGCTAACGCCTGCCATGTTCTAGTGGTTTGAGTGTGATTGCAGACTTGCTTCAGTCCAGTCCCTTGTTGCATGAGCAATAAATGTGTGTCGATTGGCATTTTGCATCGTGTGGAAGTTCTTGTATGTTGTCATTGTCATCTCTGGAGAAAATGAATTATCATGTTATGTGAGAGAAATATGGGAGACTCCAAGCCTGAGTCATCTACTGTTCCCAGCTACACAATGGGAGAGAAATATCCTCCTCTTCTTTTGTTCGTCACGTATGTACCAATGAAGTCATAATCTCTGGCAGCTGTCACGGTGTGAAAAATCTCTAGAAAAAATGAATTACCATGTGACGGGACAGAAGACTCCTAGATTGTATCGTCTTCTGTTCCTAGCTACACAATTGAGAATATCTTCCTCTTTTGCGCTTCGTGTATATCCCAATGAAGTCCTAATTAGTATCCCAACCACACTATTAACTGCCTTATCCCGCGTTGCAATTTTGCAATAAATATGTGTCAATTTGCATTTTGCATTGCGTGGAAGTTCTTGTATGTTGTCACTGTAATCTCTGGATAAAACGGCCATGAGCAATAAATATGTGTCAATTGGTATTTTGCATTGCCTGAAAGTTCTTGTATGTCATCTCTGGAGAAAACGACCACGGGACAGAAGACTCCAAGCCCGAGTCGTCTTTTGTTCCTAGCTACACAATGGGAGAGAAATATCTTCCTCTTGTTCTGAACTTCATGTATATACCAATGAAGTCATAATCAGTATCCCAACCACACTATTAATTGGTATATACAGCTGGATATGATCAACTAGTTGATGTCGATTCCTTGCCCCCCTTAGTACTCTATAACATAAGTAACTAGGATATGAAGTCCATAGTGCATATGTGAAGCTTTCATGGGGAACCCTGGTGCATCTCATCATTCTATTACCCTACAATCCTTAACTGTCTTCTCCCTCGTTGTAGTTTTTGCAGCAGATCATGTCCAGGGAGGAGATTATGGGTGCTCACCTTTCTCCTGTGGACATCTCCGAGACATATTGCCTCCTTTCCGTCAGCGAGGTGATCCTCTTGATTGTGGTGTTGAAGCATACGAGCTGGGTTGCACCAGTGGCAAGGCTACGATTCACATCAACACTGGAACATACTATGTGACTGCCATCAACTACACCGGTTTCTACTTCTCGGTCATGGACACCAACTTTGATACTAGTAGCAGCTGCCCTCTTCCACTGTGGAATCACCTTCCTTACTTTGGTGGATACTTTGGTGGATACGTTGGTAGATACTTGGGCGGAATTGATTCAGTTTCACCACCTGGCTTTCGGTATTTGGCCACTCGGAGTTATGACAGAGCATGTTTTGCTAATTGTTCAAGAGCAGTAATGAATAAAAGTGCATACAAGCCTGTTGCTTGCCTGAGTGCCAAAAATTCACATGTTTATGTCTGGGTGTCTAATTACACGTACTGTGCGGTTGAAGATCTTGAACCTTATTGTGGATACCTGGCAGAGATTCCATTTGGTAACAAGTATTCTCCTGATTGGCGACAGCTGCAGAATGCAAGTTATGCAGATATCACACAATTCATAAGTAAGGGGTTTACTGTCCGATTTCCTGTGGACAACATTTACAGGAGGCCTTCTACTTTTGTGATGTTAAGAAAGAACATCAATTTATGCCTCAACAGTTCAATCAGGTGATCACCCTGTTGTTCCATTTCCTCCCGAGTTTAGTTTCTCACCTCCCTATTCTCTTGAAGAATTGACTTGGGGCTGTTAAGCCAACCTGACGGTGGCAGCCTGCATTATAATTTATTTTCAATTGTATCATTTGCAGCTACTTCAAGGAGCAAATATCTGGCACAAGCATTGTTAATTGGACTCATGCTATTTTCTGGAGTGAGGTGCACTTCTTAGAATGCATGACTGGGAGCTCTAACGATGATTACTACTACACAACAAAGTTGTTTTTGATTGCTGCAACCTTAGTATCTGCTATTGCTATCCTCCAGTTCTTTTTTGGTACGTGAGAATTGTATACACATTTGACGCTCGAAAAAGAATTTACATTCTTTTAACTTATGTCCATATCTGTCGACTTGTTGTGCAGTACTGTGCAGGTTCTTGTTGGCACCCCTGGCTGTATGGATATTCCTAGCCTACAAGTACATGAAAACAAGGATCATAATTGATGCAGTTGAGAAGTTCCTCAGGATTCAACAAATGATTGGCCCGGCGAGGTACTCCTACACAGATATAGTTGCAGTCACAAGCCATTTCAGAGATAAATTGGGCCAAGGGGGCTACGGCTCTGTGTACAAGGGTGTGCTTCTTCCAGGCGGTGTCCATGTCGCCGTGAAGATGCTAGAGGGCAACTCAAACTGCAATGGAGAAGATTTCATCAGCGAGGTCTCCACCATCGGCAGGATCCACCATGTCAACGTTGTGCGTTTGGTGGGGTTCTGCTCGGAGGAAATGCGAAGGGCCTTAGTCTACGAGTACATGCCCAATGGTTCTCTGGACAAGTACATCTTCTCTACCGAGAAGAGCTTCTCATGGGACAAGTTCAATGAGATCGCTTTGGGCATTGCCAGGGGGATCAACTACTTACATCAAGGGTGTGACATGCAGATTCTACACTTTGACATCAAGCCGCACAACATCCTTCTCGACAGCAATTTCATCCCGAAGGTCGCCGATTTCGGACTCGCCAAACTGTACCCGAGGGGTGACACTTTCGTGCCTTTGAGCGCCATGCGGGGAACCGTCGGCTACATAGCCCCCGAGATGATATCCCGGGGCTTCGGTGTTATATCCAGCAAGTCCGACGTGTACAGCTTCGGGATGTTGCTGCTGGAGATGGCCGGCGGGAGAAGGAACGCTGATCCAAACATGGGTTCCTCCAGCCAGGCGTACTACCCGTCCTGGGTGTACGACCGGCTGACTCGGGAAGAAGCAGGCGAGATATCTGCTGTTGCTAATGACATGCATGAGCTGGAGAAGAAGCTATGTGTTGTCGGATTGTGGTGTATTCAAATGAGATCTCGTGATCGGCCGACGATGAGCGAGGTCATTGAGATCCTGGAGGCTGGGGCTGATGGCCTGCAGATGCCTTCGAGGCCGTTTTTCTGCGACGAAGGGCACATCCATGTGGAGGACTCTTATCAGTTCACTTCCGAGCTGTCGGCGGTCTCGGAGGAGGAATTGAGTGTGGTGTCAGAGGAAGACGACGTGTGAGGTATATATACAATATGTGCGTGTATATGTATGTATCATGGAGTGATGCGCTTATTTGTAAAAGTTATGGTTGTAACAGTACCAACCCAGTATAAATGCTTTGTACAAACTGCCTTGCTTGCTGTGCAGAGCAACTTCATCAAATAAGGTTGACATCTTACATCCATATATTTGTTTGTTCATTACTCTCGATAAATTCTGATGGAAAATATTGCTTGAACAACAAATTCTTGATACCAGTTCTTGATACAAATAACTTTGTGAGAGGTGACAAAAGACCGCCTTTTTCTTATTGAGAAACATTTTCAGAGAAAATTTGTATTTCATTCTGCAGGCAGTAACATGCAGTTTATGGATGGAAGATTGTCACTGAGAAGCTAGCTTGCATACATTTTGTATTTTGCATATGATACATCCATAAAACCATTGGTCTCCAGTTTCATCACGAATTTACTGAAGTGCAGTTTTAGTGTACAGCAACATCATTCCAGGTTATGTTTCCAGTTGCATAATTGGCATCGTTGCAGAGTCCCTCACATTCTCCCCTTCAGGATTGTGCACCCGCAAGGCGCGAAGACATAGATAAATAGTTCTTTTTTCCTCTTTGCTGCTAAGAAATCACCGCGGTCATTGAACTACATAATTGCATTTGATAACCAGAGCCACCGGCCACAGCTGATCTTCCTTACATGTCGCCTTCGATCGTAGGCAGGAAAAAGAAAATTCCAAATCTAATTTAATGGAACCCCCTGCCGTGCTGTAGTGGCTGCATAGACTTGGTGCAACCCAGTCCTGCCGAATGCCACTTGTGCGCGTGTGATGAGGAGCGCCGCGTGGAAATTCCAGTAACACTGATGTTGGCCAAGTCTGAAGAATGTGTGGACACTATCAGTTACCCAGTAGACGGGGCGGAAGAGTCTTCTGTTCCAATTCCAGAAATGCTGATGTGGTCCTGAAGTTGCCATTGTTGTTGTCCACTACTTTGCTTTGTACTACTCCCTCCGTCCGGAATTACTTGTCGCATAAATGGATAAAAATGGATGTATCTAGAATTAAAATACATCTAGATACATTCATTTCTCCGATAAATATTTCTGGACGGAGGGAGTATATGGCAGCCCCTGTCACATACTGCCTTCATGGATCTGCACTTGTCATAGAGGAACACAAATCGAGTAATTTCAGTTAAATTTTAAATTACACAATTGCTTATTTACTTATTACTATTATAGATGCAAGTTCCGACCGACAAGACAAAAAAAAAGATGTTCGAACCACTTGAGGCAGGATTTCCCCTGTGATGGGAAAGGTGAGAGAGAGAGAGAGAAAATATTCCTTTCTGGAAAAACAAATCTTTGTTTGGACAACTTTGTTTCTTTTCTTAGAAAAACAGAGGACATTCCATCAAAATCACTGAAAGCTAACTTACATTCCGATTCCAGTGCGACAAATAAGACCAAAAAAATAATATGAACACAGTTTTAGTTTACAGCAACATAATTCCAGATCGGGTTTCAAGCAGCATATGGCCATGCTCTCATGAACAAAGTTCCATCATGCATTCATGCCGACAGAATATTGCAGAGCAATGGTTACATCTTATACAGATTACAAGTGATAACGGCAATACACAGACTGAAAAGTTTGAAAGATGGATCAGTGAAGAATCCGTCACATCAGCTGCAGGCATCGAAGTTCGATCACAGCATGGCAACAACGGCAGCTACCAACTACCTGGCTCTCAACCTTTCCTTCTATTTCTTGTTCTCCAATTCAGCACCAGTGTGCTTGTAATCGAGTGATTCAGAAACGAATACTCTAGTTCTCTGAATTCCACCCAGTGAACTATTGCCGTGCTAACACTTGGTATTCAGAGCCAGAAATTCCCCCCACCACCAACACCGCTATGGCGACATCTACCATCGAGACACGGCCACAGTGAGCTGTGAGCAGATTGACTACAATGGGATGCGATGGAGCCTCACCAAAGCTGGTCTCAAGTAGCTACTCAAGGGACTCTAGGAGGACATCAAGGTCTCGGTGGCGGCAGAATTCAGCTCCTGGAAGCCAGCAAATCGGCAGCAGATCGCCAATCTGTAAGTTGCAGTGGATTTGCTACAGTTTTGGCTTACAACAACATCAATCCAGGTCGAGTTTCCAGCATCATATGGCCATGCATGCTCTCATGAACAAAGTTCAGTATGCCACAGAAACTAGCTAGGCAGCAGAAACTAAACAAATATTTGCATTGTTGCAGAGCCTCTCATCTCAGCAGAAACTAAACAAATATTCTCCCCTTCAGAACTGCGCACCACCAAGTACCCCGAAGATACATATAGTTTTTCTTCTTCTTTGCAGCTAAGAAATCATGGTGGTCATGGAACTACATAATTTGCCTTCAAGAACCAGAGCCAAGGCTGATCTTCTTGCATGTAGTCTTCGATCTTATGCAGGGTGGCTGCATAGGCTTGGTGCAACCCCGTCATGTAAATGCCACCTGTGCGCAGTGCAACGAGGGGTTCCGCTTGGAAATTTCAGTAATGCTGACAGTTGAAAGCATTGTCAGTTACATAGTAGATGGGACACTGCTGATGTTCTCGAACAACAGCAGTGCTGATATATGGTCCTGAGACTGAAGCTACTATTGTTGTTATCCACTGCTTTGTCACAAACTGCCTTTCTGGCCGGGGATCCTATATCCACCATTCTCATCCGTCCCAGCCGCCTCCACGGTTCTTCGCCCACGACTTCCGCCGCCCGTCCGCTTCCAACGTTAGCAAGCATGTGCCGGTTTCCCCAGCCCAGCAAGAGCAGCCGGCAGGGAGGTGACCCCCGGCCGTCGCCCTCCACATCGGTGACTGAATCAGCGGTCAGGTAGCAGCAGTCCGCAACCGCAGCAAGGAGCAGCAGCCGCGATTCGATTCCTCTCTCTCACACACACATTTCAAGAACAAGAGGTACATCACTCCTCAGATTTTCGATCCCTCCCACAGTTTCGGACCTACTCCTTATTAGTTTGTTATTATACTGATGATGAAATAAGTGAAGCTCGAATTGATGTGGATGTTTGATGCATCGATGCCATTTTATCGAGTTGCAGACGACACAAGTGAAGTAAGTGAACCTGGATCACATTCACCTTGTGCTGGACAGGAAAAGCTCCGTCAGATATCACTTAAAGTCATAGATTCAAATAGCCCACGAAATAGCCGCTATAACTGCGCTATAGCTAGCCGGGAGCCTCGCCGCTACGCTATGGCTGCTGCCGCAAAATCCCCCACAAATCCCTCTAAATGGCTCAACAATGAGCAAACCCTTTAGAAATCATCTCTTCCACCAGAAAAATTTCCGCTATTTGCTCCGATTGCCCGCTATGGCGGCCGCTATAGCTGCTGGGAGAGGCCGCTGTGAAATCGTTTCTCCCGCGATTTTAATCTATGTTAAAGTGCAAAGAGGAGATCCACTAATTGTCAGATGTGGACGGACTGCAATGCAGAGAAGTATGCGAGTGGAGATCGAATAAGGTAATCTGCCTATCTTGCAAATAAGTGAAGCTCCAATTGATGTGGATGTTTGATGTCATTTTATCGAATTGCAGATGAGATAAGTGAAACGAGTGAATGTGGATCACATTCACTTTGTGCTCCAAAGGACATCATAAGAGGAGATCTACTAACTGTCATATGCAGAGAAATATGGGAGTGGAGGCAGAATAAGGTAATCAACAGAGTATTTGCTACTTTTGAAGATAAATATGGGCGTAGCTGTTAAAATACAAGTCCAATTGTGAATCTGCATGTCTTGCAAACAACTAGTAGAGTACTATTACAATGGTAGTGACCAGTGATTATTCATACATCTCCAGACCTATTATATGGACTGAAAGTATAGAAATACAGTGTTGACAGAGCATGGTAGTCCCTGAATGTTGACAGAGTATGGTAGTCCCTGTTTTGATTTATGGCATAGGTTCATTTTCATATGAGACAAAAGGCTTCGGGGGCATCTGCAAACTCTGCAGCCTCCCCGTTAACATGTTCACGACCTTTGTCATCGACGGCCGGTTTCTCGGGTTCCACTGGATGCACCACAGTGCCGCCATAGCCAGCTGCCTCACCTTGTCTTTCTCTTCTTGAGTCGTTTCCAAAGTAAGCGCCAACTCCTCCCCATTGATCACTTTCTCGTAGATCCACTCAGGGAGGTAAACATCGTCCTGGCTCCCGATTCTTGGGTCTAAATTCCTCCTCCCGCTCACCATTTCTAGCACCAGCATGCCGAAACTGTACACGTCTGACTTGTACGATACTCCCCCAAAGTTCCGAGAGTATAGCTCTGGTGCAATATAGCCCATTGTGCCTCTTGCTGCTGTTAAGGTGACGATGCTTTGGTCCCTTGCACACAACTTGGCCAGGCCAAAGTCTGAGATCTTTGGATTGAAGTTGTAATCCAGCAAGATATTGTGAGGCTTGATGTCAAAGTGGAGGATGCGCTGGTTGCACCCTTGATGTAAGTACTCCATACCTCGGGCGATGCCTAAAGCAATATCTAGGAGCTTCTCTGGTACTAGAAGATTCTGAAAAATATTAGAGTCATCAGAGAATATGTATTTCTCTAGTGACTCATTAGGCATGAATTCATAAATAAGAGCCCGTCTCATCCCTTCGGAACAAAACCCCAGGAGGCGGACGATATTGGCATGGTGGATTAATCCGATGGTTGCAACTTCATTGATGAATGATTCTCCCTCTCCTGTAGAGTTCTCTAGCATCTTGACTGCCACAGGCACTCCATTTGGTAGCTCGCCTTTGTACACACTTCCAAATCCTCCCTGCCCTACTTTTTCCTTAAACCGTCGTGCCATCTTCTTAACTTCAGAGAAAGTGTACCTTGTCGGTTTTGATGTTCCATATGTCTTGAGAAACATTTCAACCTTCATATGTATCTCCGCATTATATCTTGTCTTGAGTGAAAGATAAAGCACAGTGGCCACCGTCAACAAAAGAACAACAAATGCAGCCACCGATGATGTAGCTGAATAAGCAAACAATACGTCATCAGCACATTGCACCAGGACTTAAATGCCGTTATTTAGTACTATTTGTTATGATAAGAGGATGTCAAGAGTCAGAGTAATAAGAATTTGTACAAAAGAAAGCTTTAATTTTTCCTTTTACATTTTGTAGTTAAAAAGACACTGATAGAGCAGTACCTGCAATGACTTTGATACGTGAACCTGCAAATACCAAGAAAGAGAATAAGATAAGCAACAAGGAGTTATATTTACAAACAAATGTAGAACAGACAAATTGAGTGTTGTCTACCGTGGCTGCAGTACCTTGCCCTAGTATATCAGGAACAAATATACCATGCTATTTATGGATGCCTTTTCTAGAAGAGAGAGAGAGAAAATCTGTCGCAACTTATCAACCCAATTTCCTTTTTAGGGAAATTTGTATTGTTTTGGTGCTATTTATGACAGTGACTGGCCTATTAGTTTTTCTAACATTTTTGCCATGCATATAGCAGTTAGAGTCAACTTAAGGCCCTTTGACTGAGTGGGCAACTTTTGTTCAGAAAATGCCTGCAGTCACATGCATGTGCACTCAGTGGCAGTCGGTTCTCTCCCTTACTCTGCTCTGTCCTCCCCAATTCGCCGCTCCCTCTAAACCTGCCCAAATTCCATCAATCCCCGCTCCCTCAAGCGCAGCAGCAGGAGCAGCCATGCATGTTAATTGAGTGTTGCATAGAAATTTGTAGAATAAGTAATGACTAAAGAGTTCCAGATTATTTAAGGCCGGTAGTGTCTGATAGATGAACAAAACATTTTTTTTCCTGCTGGACTACTGCTCAGGTTTTTGTCCAGGTCCTTCAGTGTGATTGCTCGAGCAGGATTTGTGATGCTAATTTTGAAAAAAGCTTAGTTGACCGAAAATCCCATGGAGATTCAAACACATGGAGCTGTAGAATGAGTAAATTGTATAGTAAAATCCTAATTGATTTCACAACTTTAGTACAGAATAAAAAAGAATGATGTTATATATGGTTTTTGACTCATACCATGTGGGCCTGGCATGCAGAATCGTCTATCCCTTTGTGAGCTGAACGCGCAGCGTCCCCCACTGCGTTCACATTCTGCGCAAAAGTAATTAAACAAATACACTGTCGTCTCAGCAAAACTGAGCATTCTCTCTGTGCGTTCCTTGAAGGACACTGAGAGCTTGTCTGACGTTGGGTCGTCAAACTCATACATGGGTATCAGGCCGCCACCGACACCATCTGAGAGTGGGACGACCTTGCAGTCCAACGGAAGAAGAGACATGTCTTCATAGCCAGCCACCAAATACAAGAAGTGGGTTGTGTTGCTAATGCAGGAGACTGGGCCAGCAATTCTATCGGCAACACCAGGTGTGAACTCTCTTGAACAGCGTACTAGGGCAGTAGAAGTCCATTCGAAAAATTGAAGACTTGGCTTCTCATCGTTGATAACATCAACCTGTGGAGATGACGAGCTTCTGGAGATGACGAGCTTCTGCTGTAGCACCATACAGGGGTCTACAAGCGGGATGATCTTCATGGAAGAATATATGTAATCTATGGCGCTGACATTGTATGGGCCAAGAACTGGGTGAACTAGGATGGTGTCTTGACCAGAGCATGCTAACTTCCTGATTGATCTGCCGGCACATCCACATGATGATGATGATGACGACGATTTATTGCTGGATTCAAGGCAGAAAGGAAACCTGACCTCTGGACCATGTTGGCTGCAGTTGGACGGTGGGCAGTATTTGAAGAAATCTTTATCATCCCATGCCGTGGCCAAGTAGATTCTGTGGTTGATCAGAGACAGCAGCAGGAGTGCTATGGCAAGTAATTTACTCATCTTTCTGTACTGCTGTACCAAGATATTGAGCAAGAGGAAGAAGAAGAAGTGCAAAAAGAAACAGCACTTATTCGTCTATAGGCTTGAGGATGAGGAGAATCCCTGCAAAAAATGAATTACAGTGACGGGACACAAGACTCCAAGTCTGGGTCGTCTTCTGCTCCTAGCTACACAATCGAGAGCATATTTCCCTCTTCTGCACGTCATGCATATACCAGTGCCTACTCACACTATTAATTGACATATACAGCTGGATATGATCAACTTGTCGATGTCGACCCCTTGCCCAGTGATTAATCAGTACTCTTAATAACAGAACTAAATAGGATATCAAGTCCCTAGTGCATCTGTGAATCTTTCATGGGGAACTCTGGTGCATTTCATCCTTCTATTACTTTGCAATCCTTCACTGTCTTCTCCGTCATTTGCAGTTTTTACCGCAGATCATGCACAGGGTGGAGAATATGGGTGCTCACTAGTCATTTGTTTCGTAAGCAATCGTGTTTTGCTTTCTCTCGAAGTTTTATTCCCTTCTTGCGAAAGTTCTTGTCGTGTCCCTTCACCCTCTTTTCACCCGGAGCGTTTCAAATTCTTTTCTTGTCTTTCATGTTTTTTTTTCAAGTTTTTCAAACTCCCAAGGTTCTTTGGTATCACTTCTTTGTCAAAGAAGCAACTTATAGCCAAACCTCTTCCTCTTTTTTTCTTTCTGAATCTTGTGGCAAGACTCTTATAATTTGGGGAGAGTTGTGTCAGTCCGAGAGCTCTAATCCCTTTTGTTTTTGTTCCTTATATTTTTGTATTTCGACTGAAGTTGAGTCTAGCATGATTTAAGATTTCATCGTGGGGACATTCGCTTGACCAACCTAATAGTTTAGTTGCGCCATCAACCTTTCAATGGAAGGATCTCATGTTCAATATGATGCAAGGACTATTTGTTAGTGGTGTAATCAATATGGACCGCGAATATTCGTACACGAACCCTCTTTCCCCTTCTCATCCTGGATCACGGGATGAGAACATCCCAGAACTTTTCCCTATTTAAAGTTTGATTTAATTTAATTAAATAATTTAACTTGAATATTTTATTTTGTCACTTTGCTAAATGGTGAATAAGTAAACCGACTTCTCTCTTGCGATGTTTTAGATCGAGACTTAACACCGAACCATCGGACACGACTTCGTTGTAATATTTGGGAAGCACCCAAATTATTTGCAACATTTGCACAAGCGTAGCTGTCACCATTATGCAAACCATTCATTTATTTAAAGTATATCTCAAACGCTCCGATATAGCTGGGATGATTTGTATAAAGAGACAAGAACATGAGTTACAGGTTCAGTTGGTAAGGTGATCCTCTGCAGTGCGGCATTCAAGCATACGAGCTGAGTTGTATCAGTAGCAAGGTTACGATTCACATCAACAGAAACATACTATGTGACTACCATCAACTACCCGGCTTCTACTTTTGGGCCATGGATCCCACCTTCAGCACCAGTAGCAGCTGCCCTCTTCTTCGCTTGATGCAGAGGCCGGGGGTAATCCTCCTTTTCGAGAAAAAAGCTGCCCTCTTCCACAGTGGAATCATGCTCTTACTACTTTGGTTACTATAGTGGAATTGATTCTGTTTCACCACCTGGATTTCGGTATTTGGTCTCTCAAAGCTACGGCCACGGCGGAATTTATTTTGTTTCACCACCTGGCTTATTCTCATCATGCTGCCAGACATAGCGGCTGCGGCCACGGCCACGGTCGAACTGTCCAGCGCCTGAGGATGAGCTCTTGTGGTTTTAGTGTGATTGCAGACTTGGTTCAGTCCACTGTCTAGTCTATTGGCAGTGGGCTGAACCAAGTCCGCAATCAGACTAAAGCCACAGGTTCAGTCCACTATCTACTGTGCAGTCTATGGGCAGCTGTCACAGTGTGGAAAATCTATCCTACAGCGTCGAGTATCTCTGGAAAAAATGACGGGACAGAAGACTCCAAGTCTGGGTCGTCTTCTGTTCCTAGCTACACAATTGAGAGAATATCTTCCTATTTCGCACGTCGTGTATATACCAATGAAGTCATAATCAGTATCCCAAGTTCCCAACCACACTATTAATTGGTATATGCAGCTGGATATGATCAACTAGTCGATATCGATCCATTGCCCTCCTTGGTAGTCTTAACAGAACAAACTAGGATATCATGTCCCTAGTGCGTCTGTGAAGCTTTCATGGGGAACCCCGTTGCATTTCATCATTGTATTGCCCTACAAGCCTTAACTGTCTTATCCCGTTTGTTGTTTTTGCAATAAATATATGTGTCAATTGGCATTTTGCATTGCATGGAAGTTCTTGTATGTTGTCATTGTCATCTCTGGAGAAAACGGCCATGAGCAATAAATATGTGTCAATTGGTATTTTGCATTGCGTGGAAGTTCTTATATGTTTTCATTGTCATCTCTGGAGAAAACGGCCATGGGACAGAAGACTCCAAGCCCGAGTCGTCTTTTGTTCCTAGCTACACAATGGGAGAGAAATATCTTCCTCTTGTTCTGAACTTCATGTATATACCAATGAAGTCATAATCAGTATCCCAACCACACTATTAATTGGTATATACAGCTGGATATGATCAACTAGTTGATGTCGATTCCTTGCCCCCCTTAGTACTCTATAACATAAGTAACTAGGATATGAAGTTCATAGTGCATATGTGAAGCTTTCATGGGGAACCCTGGTGCATCTCATCATTCTATTACCCTACAATCCTTAACTGTCTTCTCCCTCGTTGTAGTTTTTGCAGCAGAGCATGTCCAGGGAGGAGATTATGGGTGCTCACCTTTCTCCTGTGGACATCTCCGAGACATATTGCCTCCTTTCCGTCAGCGAGGTGATCCTCTTGATTGTGGTGTTGAAGCATACGAGCTGGGTTGCACCGGTGGCAAGGCTACGATTCACATCAACACTGGAACATACTATGTGACTGCCATCAACTACACCGGTTTCTACTTCTCGGTCATGGACACCAACTTCGATACTAGTAGCAGCTGCCCTCTTCCACTGTGGAATCACCTTCCTTACTTTGGTAGATACTTTGGTGGATACTTTGGTAGATACTTTGGTGGATACTTTGGTAGATACTTGGGCGGAATTGATTCTGTTTCACCACCTGGCTTTCGGTATTTGGCCACTCGGAGTTATTACAGAGCATGTTTTGCTAATTGTTCAAGAGCAGTAATGAATAAAGGTGCATACAAGCCTGTTGCTTGCCAGAGTGCCAAAAATTCACATGTTTATGTCTGGGTGTCTAATTATGCATATTGTGCGGTTGAAGATCTTGAACCTTACTGTGGATACCTGGGAGAGATTCCATTTGGTAACGACACTGACGAGTACTCCTCTGATTGGGGACAGCTACAGAATGCAAGTTATGCAGATATCACACAATTCATAAGTAAGGGGTTTACTGTATGATTTCCTGTGGACACCATTTACAGGAGGCCTTCTACTTCTGTGATGTTAAGAAAGGACATCAATTTATGCCTCAACAATTCAATCAGGTGATCACCCTGTCGTTCCATTTCCTCCCGAGTTTAGTTTCTCACCTCCCTATTCTCTTGAAGAATTGACTTGGGGCTGTTAAGCCAACCTGACGGTGGCAGCCTGCATTATAATTTATTTTCAATTGTATCATTTGCAGCTACTTCAAGGAGCAAATATCTGGCACAAGCATTGTTAATTGGACTCATGCTATTTTCTGGAGTGAGGTGCACTTCTTAGAATGCATGACTGGGAGCTCTAACGATGATTACTACTACACAACAAAGTTGGTTAACTATGATTACTACTACACAACAAAGTTGTTTTTGATTGTTCCAACTTTAGTATCTGCTATTGCGATCCCCCAGTTCTTTTTTGGTACGTGAGAATTGTATACACATTTGATGTTCGAAAAAGAATTTACATTCTTTTAACTTATGTCCATATCTGTCGACTTGTTGTGCAGTACTGTGCAGGTTCTTGTTGGCACCCCTGGCTGTATGGATATTCCTAGCCTACAAGTACATGAAAACAAGGATCATAATTGATGCAGTTGAGAAGTTCCTCAGGATTCAACAAATGATTGGCCCGGCGAGGTACTCCTACACAGATATAGTTGCAGTCACAAGCCATTTCAGAGATAAATTGGGCCAAGGGGGCTACGGCTCTGTGTACAAGGGTGTGCTTCTTCCAGGTGGTGTCCATGTCGCCGTGAAGATGCTAGAGGGCAACTCAAACTGCAATGGAGAAGATTTCATCAGCGAGGTCTCCACCATCGGCAGGATCCACCATGTCAACGTGGTGCGTTTAGTGGGGTTCTGCTCGGAGGAAATGCGAAGGGCCTTAGTCTACGAGTACATGCCCAATGGTTCTCTGGACAAGTACATCTTCTCTACCGAGAAGAGCTTCTCATGGGACAAGCTCAACGAGATCGCTCTAGGCATTGCCAGGGGGATCAACTACCTACACCAGGGGTGCGACATGCAGATTCTACACTTTGATATCAAGCCGCACAACATCCTTCTCGACAGCAATTTCGTCCCGAAGGTCGCCGATTTCGGACTCGCCAAACTGTACCCGAGGGGCGACAGTTTCGTGCCTTTGAGCGCCATGCGGGGAACCGTCGGCTACATAGCTCCTGAGATGATATCCCGGAGCTTCGGCGTCATATCCAGCAAGTCTGATGTGTACAGCTTTGGGATGTTGCTGCTGGAGATGGCCGGTGGGAGAAGGAATGCAGATCCAAACATGGGGTCCTCAAGCCAGGCGTACTACCCTTCATGGGTGTACGACCGGCTGACTCAGGAAGAAGCGGGCGAGATATCTGATGTTGCTGTTGACATGCATGAGCTAGAGAAGAAGCTATGCGTTGTCGGATTGTGGTGTATTCAGATGAGATCTCGTGATCGACCGACGATGAGCGAGGTCATTGAGATCCTGGAGGCTGGGGTTGATGGCCTACAGATGCCTTCGAGGCCTTTTTTCTGTGATGAAGGGCATATCCATGTGGAGGAGTCTTACCAGTTCACTTCCGAGCTGTCGGCGGTCTCGGAGGAGGAATTGAGTGTGGTGTCAGAGGAAGACGATGTGTGAGGTATATATACAATGTGTGGTACTATAACTTATGCATGTATAAGTATATATCATGGAGTGATGCACTGTAAAAGTTACGGTTGTAAAAGTACCAACCCAGTATAAAGGCTTTGTACAAACTGCCTTGGTTGCTGCGCGGAGCAACTTCAAATAAGTTTGGAATGTTACATCAGTTTATTTGTTTGTTCATTACTCTCGATAAATTCTGATGGAAAATATTGCTTGAACAACAAATTCTTGATACCAGTTCTTGATACAAATAACTTTGTGAGAGGTGACAAAAGACCGCCTTTTTCTTATTGAGAAACATTTTCAGAGAAAATTTGTATTTCATTCTGCAGGCAGTAACATGCAGTTTATGGATGGAAGATTGTCACTGAGAAGCTAGCTTGCATACATTTTGTATTTTGCATATGATACATCCATAAAACCATTGGTCTCCAGTTTCATCACGAATTTACTGAAGTGCAGTTTTAGTGTACAGCAACATCATTCCAGGTTATGTTTCCAGTTGCATAATTGGCATCGTTGCAGAGTCCCTCACATTCTCCCCTTCAGGATTGTGCACCCGCAAGGCGCGAAGACATAGATAAATAGTTCTTTTTTCCTCTTTGCTGCTAAGAAATCACCGCGGTCATTGAACTACATAATTGCATTTGATAACCAGAGCCACCGGCCACAGCTGATCTTCCTTACATGTCGCCTTCGATCGTAGGCAGGAAAAAGAAAATTCCAAATCTAATTTAATGGAACCCCCTGCCGTGCTGTAGTGGCTGCATAGACTTGGTGCAACCCAGTCCTGCCGAATGCCACTTGTGCGCGTGTGATGAGGAGCGCCGCGTGGAAATTCCAGTAACACTGATGTTGGCCAAGTCTGAAGAATGTGTGGACACTATCAGTTACCCAGTAGACGGGGCGGAAGAGTCTTCTGTTCCAATTCCAGAAATGCTGATGTGGTCCTGAAGTTGCCATTGTTGTTGTCCACTACTTTGCTTTGTACTACTCCCTCCGTCCGGAATTACTTGTCGCATAAATGGATAAAAATGGATGTATCTAGAATTAAAATACATCTAGATACATTCATTTCTCCGATAAATATTTCTGGACGGAGGGAGTATATGGCAGCCCCTGTCACATACTGCCTTCATGGATCTGCACTTGTCATAGAGGAACACAAATCGAGTAATTTCAGTTAAATTTTAAATTACACAATTGCTTATTTACTTATTACTATTATAGATGCAAGTTCCGACCGACAAGACAAAAAAAAAGATGTTCGAACCACTTGAGGCAGGATTTCCCCTGTGATGGGAAAGGTGAGAGAGAGAGAGAGAGAAAATATTCCTTTCTGGAAAAACAAATCTTTGTTTGGACAACTTTGTTTCTTTTCTTAGAAAAACAGAGGACATTCCATCAAAATCACTGAAAGCTAACTTACATTCCGATTCCAGTGCGACAAATAAGACCAAAAAAATAATATGAACACAGTTTTAGTTTACAGCAACATAATTCCAGATCGGGTTTCAAGCAGCATATGGCCATGCTCTCATGAACAAAGTTCCATCATGCATGCATGCCGACAGAATATTGCAGAGCAATGGTTACATCTTATACAGATTACAAGTGATAACGGCAATACACAGACTGAAAAGTTTGAAAGATGGATCAGTGAAGAATCCGTCACATCAGCTGCAGGCATCGAAGTTCGATCACAGCATGGCAACAACGGCAGCTACCAACTACCTGGCTCTCAACCTTTCCTTCTATTTCTTGTTCTCCAATTCAGCACCAGTGTGCTTGTAATCGAGTGATTCAGAAACGAATACTCTAGTTCTCTGAATTCCACCCAGTGAACTATTGCCGTGCTAACACTTGGTATTCAGAGCCAGAAATTCCCCCCACCACCAACACCGCTATGGCGACATCTACCATCGAGACACGGCCACAGTGAGCTGTGAGCAGATTGACTACAATGGGATGCGATGGAGCCTCACCAAAGCTGGTCTCAAGTAGCTACTCAAGGGACTCTAGGAGGACATCAAGGTCTCGGTGGCGGCGGAATTCAGCTCCTGGAAGCCAGCAAATCGGCAGCAGATCGCCAATCTGTAAGTTGCAGTGGATTTGCTACAGTTTTGGCTTACAACAACATCAATCCAGGTCGAGTTTCCAGCATCATATGGCCATGCATGCTCTCATGAACAAAGTTCAGTATGCCACAGAAACTAGCTAGGCAGCAGAAACTAAACAAATATTTGCATTGTTGCAGAGCCTCTCATCTCAGCAGAAACTAAACAAATATTCTCCCCTTCAGAACTGCGCACCACCAAGTACCCCGAAGATACATATAGTTTTTCTTCTTCTTTGCAGCTAAGAAATCATGGTGGTCATGGAACTACATAATTTGCCTTCAAGAACCAGAGCCAAGGCTGATCTTCTTGCATGTAGTCTTCGATCTTATGCAGGGTGGCTGCATAGGCTTGGTGCAACCCCGTCATGTAAATGCCACCTGTGCGCAGTGCAACGAGGGGTTCCGCTTGGAAATTTCAGTAATGCTGACAGTTGAAAGCATTGTCAGTTACACAGTAGATGGGACACTGCTGATGTTCTCGAACAACAGCAGTGCTGATATATGGTCCTGAGACTGAAGCTACTATTGTTGTTATCCACTGCTTTGTCACAAACTGCCTTTCTGGCCGGGGATCCTATATCCACCATTCTCATCCGTCCCAGCCGCCTCCACGGTTCTTCGCCCACGACTTCCGCCGCCCGTCCGCTTCCAACGTTAGCAAGCATGTGCCGGTTTCCCCAGCCCAGCAAGAGCAGCCGGCAGGGAGGTGACCCCCGGCCGTCGCCCTCCACATCGGTGACTGAATCAGCGGTCAGGTAGCAGCAGTCCGCAACCGCAGCAAGGAGCAGCAGCCGCGATTCGATTCCTCTCTCTCACACACACATTTCAAGAACAAGAGGTACATCACTCCTCAGATTTTCGATCCCTCCCACAGTTTCGGACCTACTCCTTATTAGTTTGTTATTATACTGATGATGAAATAAGTGAAGCTCGAATTGATGTGGATGTTTGATGCATCGATGCCATTTTATCGAGTTGCAGACGACACAAGTGAAGTAAGTGAACCTGGATCACATTCACCTTGTGCTGGACAGGAAAAGCTCCGTCAGATATCACTTAAAGTCATAGATTCAAATAGCCCACGAAATAGCCGCTATAACTGCGCTATAGCTAGCCGGGAGCCTCGCCGCTACGCTATGGCTGCTGCCGCAAAATCCCCCACAAATCCCTCTAAATGGCTCAACAATGAGCAAACCCTTTAGAAATCATCTCTTCCACCAGAAAAATTTCCGCTATTTGCTCCGATTGCCCGCTATGGCGGCCGCTATAGCTGCTGGGAGAGGCCGCTGTGAAATCGTTTCTCCCGCGATTTTAATCTATGTTAAAGTGCAAAGAGGAGATCCACTAATTGTCAGATGTGGACGGACTGCAATGCAGAGAAGTATGCGAGTGGAGATCGAATAAGGTAATCTGCCTATCTTGCAAATAAGTGAAGCTCCAATTGATGTGGATGTTTGATGTCATTTTATCGAATTGCAGATGAGATAAGTGAAACGAGTGAATGTGGATCACATTCACTTTGTGCTCCAAAGGACATCATAAGAGGAGATCTACTAACTGTCATATGCAGAGAAATATGGGAGTGGAGGCAGAATAAGGTAATCAACAGAGTATTTGCTACTTTTGAAGATAAATATGGGCGTAGCTGTTAAAATACAAGTCCAATTGTGAATCTGCATGTCTTGCAAACAACTAGTAGAGTACTATTACAATGGTAGTGACCAGTGATTATTCATACATCTCCAGACCTATTATATGGACTGAAAGTATAGAAATACAGTGTTGACAGAGCATGGTAGTCCCTGAATGTTGACAGAGTATGGTAGTCCCTGTTTTGATTTATGGCATAGGTTCATTTTCATATGAGACAAAAGGCTTCGGGGGCATCTGCAAACTCTGCAGCCTCCCCGTTAACATGTTCACGACCTTTGTCATCGACGGCCGGTTTCTCGGGTTCCACTGGATGCACCACAGTGCCGCCATAGCCAGCTGCCTCACCTTGTCTTTCTCTTCTTGAGTCGTTTCCAAAGTAAGCGCCAACTCCTCCCCATTGATCACTTTCTCGTAGATCCACTCAGGGAGGTAAACATCGTCCTGGCTCCCGATTCTTGGGTCTAAATTCCTCCTCCCGCTCACCATTTCTAGCACCAGCATGCCGAAACTGTACACGTCTGACTTGTACGATACTCCCCCAAAGTTCCGAGAGTATAGCTCTGGTGCAATATAGCCCATTGTGCCTCTTGCTGCTGTTAAGGTGACGATGCTTTGGTCCCTTGCACACAACTTGGCCAGGCCAAAGTCTGAGATCTTTGGATTGAAGTTGTAATCCAGCAAGATATTGTGAGGCTTGATGTCAAAGTGGAGGATGCGCTGGTTGCACCCTTGATGTAAGTACTCCATACCTCGGGCGATGCCTAAAGCAATATCTAGGAGCTTCTCTGGTACTAGAAGATTCTGAAAAATATTAGAGTCATCAGAGAATATGTATTTCTCTAGTGACTCATTAGGCATGAATTCATAAATAAGAGCCCGTCTCATCCCTTCGGAACAAAACCCCAGGAGGCGGACGATATTGGCATGGTGGATTAATCCGATGGTTGCAACTTCATTGATGAATGATTCTCCCTCTCCTGTAGAGTTCTCTAGCATCTTGACTGCCACAGGCACTCCATTTGGTAGCTCGCCTTTGTACACACTTCCAAATCCTCCCTGCCCTACTTTTTCCTTAAACCGTCGTGCCATCTTCTTAACTTCAGAGAAAGTGTACCTTGTCGGTTTTGATGTTCCATATGTCTTGAGAAACATTTCAACCTTCATATGTATCTCCGCATTATATCTTGTCTTGAGTGAAAGATAAAGCACAGTGGCCACCGTCAACAAAAGAACAACAAGTGCAGCCACCGATGATGTAGCTGAATAAGCAAACAATACGTCATCAGCACATTGCACCAGGACTTAAATGCCGTTATTTAGTACTATTTGTTATGATAAGAGGATGTCAAGAGTCAGAGTAATAAGAATTTGTACAACAGAAAGCTTTTATTTTCTCCGTTATATTTTGAAGCTAAAAAGACTTGGTTGGAGCAGTACCTGCAATGACTTTGATACGTGAACCTGCAAATACCAAGAAAGAGAATGAGATAAGCAGAAAGAAATTATATTTACAAACAAATGTAGAACAGACAAATTGAGTGTTGTCTACCGTGGCTGCAGTACATTGCCCTAGTATATGAGGAACAAATATACCATGCTATTTATGGATGCCTTTTCTAGAAGAGAGAGAGAGACAGAGGGACAGAGAAAGAGAGAGAGAGAGAGAGAGAGAGAGAGAGAGAGAGAGAGAGAGAGAGAGAGAGAGAATCTGTCACAACTTATCAACCAAATTTCCTTTTTGGGGAAATTTGTATTGTTTTGGTGCTATTTATGATAGTGCTACTGGCCTATTAGTTTTTCTAACATTTTTGCCATGCATAGAACAGTTAGAGTCAACTTAAGGCCCTTTGACCGACTGGGCAACTTTTGTTCAGAAAATGCTTGCAGTCACATGCATCTGCACCATAGATTAAAATAGCCCGCGAAATAGCCGCTATAGCTGCGCTATAGCTGCCCGGGAGCCTCGCCGCTACGCTATGGCTGCTGCCGCGATATCCCCCACAAATCCCTCTAAATGGCTCAACAATGAGCAAAACCCTCTAGAAATAATCTCTTCCACCAGAAAAAATTTCTGCTATTTGCCGCGATTGCCCGCTATGGCGGCCGCTATAGCTGCTGGGAGAGGCCGCTGCGAAATCATTTCTCCCGCGATTTTAATCTATGATCTGCACCCAGTGGCAGTCGGTTTTCTCCCTTACTCTGCTCGCCGCTCCCTCTAAACCTGCCCAAATTCCATCAATCCCAGCTTCCTGCGGTTGTAGGCATGCCCAATGGTGGCTGCTCAAGCGCAGCAGGAGGTGCAGCCATGCATGTTAATTGACTAAAGAGTTCCGGATTATTTAAGGCCAGTAGTGTCTGATAGATGAACAAAACATATTTGTTTTCCTGCTGGATTATTGCTCAGGTTTTTGTCCGGGTCCTTCAGTGTGATTTCTCGAGGAGGATTTGTGATGCTAATTTTGAAAAAAACTTAGTTGACCGAAAATCCCATGGAGATTCAAACACATGGAGCTGTAGAATGAGTTAATTGTAAAGTAAAATCATAATTGATTTCACAACTTTAGTACAAAATAAAACAGAATGATGTTATATATGGTTTTTGACTCATACCATGTGGGCCTGGCATGCAGAATTCTCTATCCCTTTGTGAGCTGAACGCGCAGCGTCCCCCACTGCGTTCACATTCCGCGCAATAGTAACCGTAGTACCAATACACTGTCGTCTCAGCAAAACTGAGGATTCTTTCTATGCGTTCCTTGAAGGACACTGGGAGCTTGTCTGACATTGGGTCGTCAAACATATACATGGGTATCAGACCGCCACCGACACCATCTGAGAGTGGGACGACCTTGCAGTCCAACGGAAGAATAGACATGTCTTCATAACCATTCACCAAATAAAAGAAGTTTGTTGTGTTGCTAAGGCAGGAGACTGGGCCAGCAATCGCATCGGCAGCACCAGGTGCAAACTCTCTTAAACAGCGTACTAAGGAAGAATTCCATAGGTAAAGACGTGGCTTCTCATCGTTGATAACATCAACCTGTGGAGATGACGAGCTTCTGGAGATGACGAGCTTCTGCTGTAGCACCAAACAGGGGTCTACAAGCGGGATGATCTTCATGGAAGAATATATGTAATCTATGGCGCTGACATTGTATGGGCCAAGAACTGGGTGAACTAGGATGGTGTCTTGACCAGAGCATGCTAACTTGCTGATTGATCTGCCGGCACATCCACATGATGATGATGATGACGACGATTTATTGCTGGATTCAAGGCAGAAAGGAAACCTGACCTCTGGACCATGTTGGCTGCAGTTGGACGGTGGGCAGTATTTGAAGAAATCTTTATCATCCCATGCCGTGGCCAAGTAGATTCTGTGGTTGATCAGAGGCAGCAGCAGGAGTGCTATGGCAAGTAACTTACTCATCTTTCTGTACTGCTGTACCAAGATATTGAGCAAGAGGAAGAAGAAGAAGTGCAAAAAGAAACAGCACTTATTCGTCTATAGGCTTGAGGATGAGGAGAATCCCTGCAAAAAATGAATTACAGTGACGGGACACAAGACTCCAAGTCTGGGTCGTCTTCTGCTCCTAGCTACACAATCGAGAGCATATTTCCCTCTTCTGCACGTCATGCATATACCAGTGCCTACTCACACTATTAATTGACATATACAGCTGGATATGATCAACTTGTCGGTGTCGACCCCTTGCCCAGTGATTAATCAGGACTCTTAATAACAGAACTAAATAGGATATCAAGTCCCTAGTGCATCTGTGAATCTTTCATGGGGAACTCTGGTGCATTTCATCCTTCTATTACTTTGCAATCCTTCACTGTCTTCTCCGTTCTTTGCAGTTTTTACCGCAGATCATGCCCAGGGTGGAGAATATGGGTGCTCACTAGTCATTTGTTTCGTAAGCAATCGTGTTTTGCTTTCTCTCGAAGTTTTATTCCCTTCTTGCCAAAGTTCTTGTTGTGTCCCTTCACCCTCTTTTCACCCGGAGCGTTTCAAATTCTTTTCTTGTCTTTCATGTTTTTTTTTCAAGTTTTTCAAACTCCCAAGGTTCTTTGGTATCACTTCTTTGTCAAAGAAGCAACTTATAGCCAAACCTCTTCCTCTTTTTTTCTTTCTGAATCTTGTGGCAAGACTCTTATAATTTGGGGAGAGTTGTGTCAGTCCGAGAGCTCTAATCCCTTTTGTTTTTGTTCCTTATATTTTTGTATTTCGACTGAAGTTGAGTCTAGCATGATTTAAGATTTCATCGTGGGGACATTCGCTTGACCAACCTAATAGTTTAGTTGCGCCATCAACCTTTCAATGGAAGGATCTCATGTTCAATATGATGCAAGGACTATTTGTTAGTGGTGTAATCAATGTGGACCGCGAATATTCGTACACGAACCCTCTTTCCCCTTCTCATCCTGGATCACGGGATGAGAACGTCCCAGAACTTTTCCCTATTTAAAGTTTGATTTAATTAATTAAATAATTTAACTTGAATATTTTATTTGTCACTTTGCTAAATGGTGAATAAGTAAACCGACTTCTCTCTTGCGATGTTCTAGATCGAGACTTAACACCGAACCATCGGACACGACTTCGTTGTAATATTTGGGAAGTACCCAAATTATTTGCAACATTTGCACAAGCGTAGCTGTCACCATTATGCAAACCATTCATTTATTTAAAGTATATCTCAAACGCTCCGATATAGCTGGGATGATTTGTATAAAGAGACAAGAACATGAGTTACAGGTTCAGTTGGTAAGGTGATCCTCTGCAGTGCGGCGTTCAAGCATACGAGCTGAGTTGTATCAGTAGCAAGGTTACAATTCACATCAACAGAAACATACTATGTGACTACCATCAACTACCCGGCTTCTACTTTTGGGCCATGGATCCCACCTTCAGCACCAGTAGCAGCTTCCCTCTTCTTCGCTTGATGCAGAGGCCGGGGGTAATCCTCCTTTTCGAGAAAAAAGCTGCCCTCTTCCACAGTGGAATCATGTTCTTACTACTTTGGTTACTATAGTGGAATTGATTCTGTTTCACCACCTGGATTTCGGTATTTGGTCTCTCAAAGCTACGGCCACGGCGGAATTTATTTTGTTTCACCACCTGGCTTATTCTCATCATGCTGCCAGACATAGCGGCTGCGGCCACGGCCACGGTCGAACTGTCCAGCGCCTGAGGATGAGCTCTTGTGGTTTTAGTGTGATTGTAGACTTGGTTCAGTCCACTGTCTAGTCTATTGGCAGTGGGCTGAACCAAGTCCGCAATCAGACTAAAGCCACAGGTTCAGTCCACTATCTACTGTCCAGTCTATGGGCAGCTGTCACAGTGTGGAAAATCTAGCCTACGCGTCGAGTATCTCTGGAAAAAATGACGGGACAGAAGACTCCAAGACTGGGTCGTCTTCTGTTCCTAGCTACACAATTGAGAGAATATCTTCCTATTTCACACGTCGTGTATATACCAATGAAGTCATAATCAGTATCCCAAGTTCCCAACCACACTATTAATTGGTATATGCAGCTGGATATGATCAACTAGTAGATATCGATCCATTGCCCTCCTCGGTAGTCTTAACAGAACAAACTAGGATATCATGTCCCTAGTGCGTCTGTGAAGCTTTCATGGGGAACCCCGTTGCATTTCATCATTGTATTGCCCTACAAGCCTTAACTGCCTTATCCCGCGTTGCAATTTTGCAATAAATATGTGTCAATTTGCATTTTGCATTGCGTGGAAGTTCTTGTATGTTGTCACTGTAATCTCTGGATAAAACGGCCATGAGCAATAAATATGTGTCAATTGGTATTTTGCATTGCCTGAAAGTTCTTGTATGTCATCTCTGGAGAAAACGACCACGGGACAGAAGACTCCAAGCCCGAGTCGTCTTTTGTTCCTAGCTACACAATGGGAGAGAAATATCTTCCTCTTGTTCTGAACTTCATGTATATACCAATGAAGTCATAATCAGTATCCCAACCACACTATTAATTGGTATATACAGCTGGATATGATCAACTAGTTGATGTCGATTCCTTGCCCCCCTTAGTACTCTATAACATAAGTAACTAGGATATGAAGTCCATAGTGCATATGTGAAGCTTTCATGGGGAACCCTGGTGCATCTCATCATTCTATTACCCTACAATCCTTAACTGTCTTCTCCCTCGTTGTAGTTTTTGCAGCAGATCATGTCCAGGGAGGAGATTATGGGTGCTCACCTTTCTCCTGTGGACATCTCCGAGACATATTGCCTCCTTTCCGTCAGCGAGGTGATCCTCTTGATTGTGGTGTTGAAGCATACGAGCTGGGTTGCACCAGTGGCAAGGCTACGATTCACATCAACACTGGAACATACTATGTGACTGCCATCAACTACACCGGTTTCTACTTCTCGGTCATGGACACCAACTTTGATACTAGTAGCAGCTGCCCTCTTCCACTGTGGAATCACCTTCCTTACTTTGGTGGATACTTTGGTGGATACGTTGGTAGATACTTGGGCGGAATTGATTCAGTTTCACCACCTGGCTTTCGGTATTTGGCCACTCGGAGTTATGACAGAGCATGTTTTGCTAATTGTTCAAGAGCAGTAATGAATAAAAGTGCATACAAGCCTGTTGCTTGCCTGAGTGCCAAAAATTCACATGTTTATGTCTGGGTGTCTAATTACACGTACTGTGCGGTTGAAGATCTTGAACCTTATTGTGGATACCTGGCAGAGATTCCATTTGGTAACAAGTATTCTCCTGATTGGCGACAGCTGCAGAATGCAAGTTATGCAGATATCACACAATTCATAAGTAAGGGGTTTACTGTCCGATTTCCTGTGGACAACATTTACAGGAGGCCTTCTACTTTTGTGATGTTAAGAAAGAACATCAATTTATGCCTCAACAGTTCAATCAGGTGATCACCCTGTTGTTCCATTTCCTCCCGAGTTTAGTTTCTCACCTCCCTATTCTCTTGAAGAATTGACTTGGGGCTGTTAAGCCAACCTGACGGTGGCAGCCTGCATTATAATTTATTTTCAATTGTATCATTTGCAGCTACTTCAAGGAGCAAATATCTGGCACAAGCATTGTTAATTGGACTCATGCTATTTTCTGGAGTGAGGTGCACTTCTTAGAATGCATGACTGGGAGCTCTAACGATGATTACTACTACACAACAAAGTTGTTTTTGATTGCTGCAACCTTAGTATCTGCTATTGCTATCCTCCAGTTCTTTTTTGGTACGTGAGAATTGTATACACATTTGACGCTCGAAAAAGAATTTACATTCTTTTAACTTATGTCCATATCTGTCGACTTGTTGTGCAGTACTGTGCAGGTTCTTGTTGGCACCCCTGGCTGTATGGATATTCCTAGCCTACAAGTACATGAAAACAAGGATCATAATTGATGCAGTTGAGAAGTTCCTCAGGATTCAACAAATGATTGGCCCGGCGAGGTACTCCTACACAGATATAGTTGCAGTCACAAGCCATTTCAGAGATAAATTGGGCCAAGGGGGCTACGGCTCTGTGTACAAGGGTGTGCTTCTTCCAGGCGGTGTCCATGTCGCCGTGAAGATGCTAGAGGGCAACTCAAACTGCAATGGAGAAGATTTCATCAGCGAGGTCTCCACCATCGGCAGGATCCACCATGTCAACGTTGTGCGTTTGGTGGGGTTCTGCTCGGAGGAAATGCGAAGGGCCTTAGTCTACGAGTACATGCCCAATGGTTCTCTGGACAAGTACATCTTCTCTACCGAGAAGAGCTTCTCATGGGACAAGTTCAATGAGATCGCTTTGGGCATTGCCAGGGGGATCAACTACTTACATCAAGGGTGTGACATGCAGATTCTACACTTTGACATCAAGCCGCACAACATCCTTCTCGACAGCAATTTCATCCCGAAGGTCGCCGATTTCGGACTCGCCAAACTGTACCCGAGGGGTGACACTTTCGTGCCTTTGAGCGCCATGCGGGGAACCGTCGGCTACATAGCCCCCGAGATGATATCCCGGGGCTTCGGTGTTATATCCAGCAAGTCCGACGTGTACAGCTTCGGGATGTTGCTGCTGGAGATGGCCGGCGGGAGAAGGAACGCTGATCCAAACATGGGTTCCTCCAGCCAGGCGTACTACCCGTCCTGGGTGTACGACCGGCTGACTCGGGAAGAAGCAGGCGAGATATCTGCTGTTGCTAATGACATGCATGAGCTGGAGAAGAAGCTATGTGTTGTCGGATTGTGGTGTATTCAAATGAGATCTCGTGATCGGCCGACGATGAGCGAGGTCATTGAGATCCTGGAGGCTGGGGCTGATGGCCTGCAGATGCCTTCGAGGCCGTTTTTCTGCGACGAAGGGCACATCCATGTGGAGGACTCTTATCAGTTCACTTCCGAGCTGTCGGCGGTCTCGGAGGAGGAATTGAGTGTGGTGTCAGAGGAAGACGACGTGTGAGGTATATATACAATATGTGCGTGTATATGTATGTATCATGGAGTGATGCGCTTATTTGTAAAAGTTATGGTTGTAACAGTACCAACCCAGTATAAATGCTTTGTACAAACTGCCTTGCTTGCTGTGCAGAGCAACTTCATCAAATAAGGTTGACATCTTACATCCATATATTTGTTTGTTCATTACTCTCGATAAATTCTGATGGAAAATATTGCTTGAACAACAAATTCTTGATACCAGTTCTTGATACAAATAACTTTGTGAGAGGTGACAAAAGACCGCCTTTTTCTTATTGAGAAACATTTTCAGAGAAAATTTGTATTTCATTCTGCAGGCAGTAACATGCAGTTTATGGATGGAAGATTGTCACTGAGAAGCTAGCTTGCATACATTTTGTATTTTGCATATGATACATCCATAAAACCATTGGTCTCCAGTTTCATCACGAATTTACTGAAGTGCAGTTTTAGTGTACAGCAACATCATTCCAGGTTATGTTTCCAGTTGCATAATTGGCATCGTTGCAGAGTCCCTCACATTCTCCCCTTCAGGATTGTGCACCCGCAAGGCGCGAAGACATAGATAAATAGTTCTTTTTTCCTCTTTGCTGCTAAGAAATCACCGCGGTCATTGAACTACATAATTGCATTTGATAACCAGAGCCACCGGCCACAGCTGATCTTCCTTACATGTCGCCTTCGATCGTAGGCAGGAAAAAGAAAATTCCAAATCTAATTTAATGGAACCCCCTGCCGTGCTGTAGTGGCTGCATAGACTTGGTGCAACCCAGTCCTGCCGAATGCCACTTGTGCGCGTGTGATGAGGAGCGCCGCGTGGAAATTCCAGTAACACTGATGTTGGCCAAGTCTGAAGAATGTGTGGACACTATCAGTTACCCAGTAGACGGGGCGGAAGAGTCTTCTGTTCCAATTCCAGAAATGCTGATGTGGTCCTGAAGTTGCCATTGTTGTTGTCCACTACTTTGCTTTGTACTACTCCCTCCGTCCGGAATTACTTGTCGCATAAATGGATAAAAATGGATGTATCTAGAATTAAAATACATCTAGATACATTCATTTCTCCGATAAATATTTCTGGACGGAGGGAGTATATGGCAGCCCCTGTCACATACTGCCTTCATGGATCTGCACTTGTCATAGAGGAACACAAATCGAGTAATTTCAGTTAAATTTTAAATTACACAATTGCTTATTTACTTATTACTATTATAGATGCAAGTTCCGACCGACAAGACAAAAAAAAAGATGTTCGAACCACTTGAGGCAGGATTTCCCCTGTGATGGGAAAGGTGAGAGAGAGAGAGAGAAAATATTCCTTTCTGGAAAAACAAATCTTTGTTTGGACAACTTTGTTTCTTTTCTTAGAAAAACAGAGGACATTCCATCAAAATCACTGAAAGCTAACTTACATTCCGATTCCAGTGCGACAAATAAGACCAAAAAAATAATATGAACACAGTTTTAGTTTACAGCAACATAATTCCAGATCGGGTTTCAAGCAGCATATGGCCATGCTCTCATGAACAAAGTTCCATCATGCATTCATGCCGACAGAATATTGCAGAGCAATGGTTACATCTTATACAGATTACAAGTGATAACGGCAATACACAGACTGAAAAGTTTGAAAGATGGATCAGTGAAGAATCCGTCACATCAGCTGCAGGCATCGAAGTTCGATCACAGCATGGCAACAACGGCAGCTACCAACTACCTGGCTCTCAACCTTTCCTTCTATTTCTTGTTCTCCAATTCAGCACCAGTGTGCTTGTAATCGAGTGATTCAGAAACGAATACTCTAGTTCTCTGAATTCCACCCAGTGAACTATTGCCGTGCTAACACTTGGTATTCAGAGCCAGAAATTCCCCCCACCACCAACACCGCTATGGCGACATCTACCATCGAGACACGGCCACAGTGAGCTGTGAGCAGATTGACTACAATGGGATGCGATGGAGCCTCACCAAAGCTGGTCTCAAGTAGCTACTCAAGGGACTCTAGGAGGACATCAAGGTCTCGGTGGCGGCAGAATTCAGCTCCTGGAAGCCAGCAAATCGGCAGCAGATCGCCAATCTGTAAGTTGCAGTGGATTTGCTACAGTTTTGGCTTACAACAACATCAATCCAGGTCGAGTTTCCAGCATCATATGGCCATGCATGCTCTCATGAACAAAGTTCAGTATGCCACAGAAACTAGCTAGGCAGCAGAAACTAAACAAATATTTGCATTGTTGCAGAGCCTCTCATCTCAGCAGAAACTAAACAAATATTCTCCCCTTCAGAACTGCGCACCACCAAGTACCCCGAAGATACATATAGTTTTTCTTCTTCTTTGCAGCTAAGAAATCATGGTGGTCATGGAACTACATAATTTGCCTTCAAGAACCAGAGCCAAGGCTGATCTTCTTGCATGTAGTCTTCGATCTTATGCAGGGTGGCTGCATAGGCTTGGTGCAACCCCGTCATGTAAATGCCACCTGTGCGCAGTGCAACGAGGGGTTCCGCTTGGAAATTTCAGTAATGCTGACAGTTGAAAGCATTGTCAGTTACATAGTAGATGGGACACTGCTGATGTTCTCGAACAACAGCAGTGCTGATATATGGTCCTGAGACTGAAGCTACTATTGTTGTTATCCACTGCTTTGTCACAAACTGCCTTTCTGGCCGGGGATCCTATATCCACCATTCTCATCCGTCCCAGCCGCCTCCACGGTTCTTCGCCCACGACTTCCGCCGCCCGTCCGCTTCCAACGTTAGCAAGCATGTGCCGGTTTCCCCAGCCCAGCAAGAGCAGCCGGCAGGGAGGTGACCCCCGGCCGTCGCCCTCCACATCGGTGACTGAATCAGCGGTCAGGTAGCAGCAGTCCGCAACCGCAGCAAGGAGCAGCAGCCGCGATTCGATTCCTCTCTCTCACACACACATTTCAAGAACAAGAGGTACATCACTCCTCAGATTTTCGATCCCTCCCACAGTTTCGGACCTACTCCTTATTAGTTTGTTATTATACTGATGATGAAATAAGTGAAGCTCGAATTGATGTGGATGTTTGATGCATCGATGCCATTTTATCGAGTTGCAGACGACACAAGTGAAGTAAGTGAACCTGGATCACATTCACCTTGTGCTGGACAGGAAAAGCTCCGTCAGATATCACTTAAAGTCATAGATTCAAATAGCCCACGAAATAGCCGCTATAACTGCGCTATAGCTAGCCGGGAGCCTCGCCGCTACGCTATGGCTGCTGCCGCAAAATCCCCCACAAATCCCTCTAAATGGCTCAACAATGAGCAAACCCTTTAGAAATCATCTCTTCCACCAGAAAAATTTCCGCTATTTGCTCCGATTGCCCGCTATGGCGGCCGCTATAGCTGCTGGGAGAGGCCGCTGTGAAATCGTTTCTCCCGCGATTTTAATCTATGTTAAAGTGCAAAGAGGAGATCCACTAATTGTCAGATGTGGACGGACTGCAATGCAGAGAAGTATGCGAGTGGAGATCGAATAAGGTAATCTGCCTATCTTGCAAATAAGTGAAGCTCCAATTGATGTGGATGTTTGATGTCATTTTATCGAATTGCAGATGAGATAAGTGAAACGAGTGAATGTGGATCACATTCACTTTGTGCTCCAAAGGACATCATAAGAGGAGATCTACTAACTGTCATATGCAGAGAAATATGGGAGTGGAGGCAGAATAAGGTAATCAACAGAGTATTTGCTACTTTTGAAGATAAATATGGGCGTAGCTGTTAAAATACAAGTCCAATTGTGAATCTGCATGTCTTGCAAACAACTAGTAGAGTACTATTACAATGGTAGTGACCAGTGATTATTCATACATCTCCAGACCTATTATATGGACTGAAAGTATAGAAATACAGTGTTGACAGAGCATGGTAGTCCCTGAATGTTGACAGAGTATGGTAGTCCCTGTTTTGATTTATGGCATAGGTTCATTTTCATATGAGACAAAAGGCTTCGGGGGCATCTGCAAACTCTGCAGCCTCCCCGTTAACATGTTCACGACCTTTGTCATCGACGGCCGGTTTCTCGGGTTCCACTGGATGCACCACAGTGCCGCCATAGCCAGCTGCCTCACCTTGTCTTTCTCTTCTTGAGTCGTTTCCAAAGTAAGCGCCAACTCCTCCCCATTGATCACTTTCTCGTAGATCCACTCAGGGAGGTAAACATCGTCCTGGCTCCCGATTCTTGGGTCTAAATTCCTCCTCCCGCTCACCATTTCTAGCACCAGCATGCCGAAACTGTACACGTCTGACTTGTACGATACTCCCCCAAAGTTCCGAGAGTATAGCTCTGGTGCAATATAGCCCATTGTGCCTCTTGCTGCTGTTAAGGTGACGATGCTTTGGTCCCTTGCACACAACTTGGCCAGGCCAAAGTCTGAGATCTTTGGATTGAAGTTGTAATCCAGCAAGATATTGTGAGGCTTGATGTCAAAGTGGAGGATGCGCTGGTTGCACCCTTGATGTAAGTACTCCATACCTCGGGCGATGCCTAAAGCAATATCTAGGAGCTTCTCTGGTACTAGAAGATTCTGAAAAATATTAGAGTCATCAGAGAATATGTATTTCTCTAGTGACTCATTAGGCATGAATTCATAAATAAGAGCCCGTCTCATCCCTTCGGAACAAAACCCCAGGAGGCGGACGATATTGGCATGGTGGATTAATCCGATGGTTGCAACTTCATTGATGAATGATTCTCCCTCTCCTGTAGAGTTCTCTAGCATCTTGACTGCCACAGGCACTCCATTTGGTAGCTCGCCTTTGTACACACTTCCAAATCCTCCCTGCCCTACTTTTTCCTTAAACCGTCGTGCCATCTTCTTAACTTCAGAGAAAGTGTACCTTGTCGGTTTTGATGTTCCATATGTCTTGAGAAACATTTCAACCTTCATATGTATCTCCGCATTATATCTTGTCTTGAGTGAAAGATAAAGCACAGTGGCCACCGTCAACAAAAGAACAACAAATGCAGCCACCGATGATGTAGCTGAATAAGCAAACAATACGTCATCAGCACATTGCACCAGGACTTAAATGCCGTTATTTAGTACTATTTGTTATGATAAGAGGATGTCAAGAGTCAGAGTAATAAGAATTTGTACAAAAGAAAGCTTTAATTTTTCCTTTTACATTTTGTAGTTAAAAAGACACTGATAGAGCAGTACCTGCAATGACTTTGATACGTGAACCTGCAAATACCAAGAAAGAGAATAAGATAAGCAACAAGGAGTTATATTTACAAACAAATGTAGAACAGACAAATTGAGTGTTGTCTACCGTGGCTGCAGTACCTTGCCCTAGTATATCAGGAACAAATATACCATGCTATTTATGGATGCCTTTTCTAGAAGAGAGAGAGAGAAAATCTGTCGCAACTTATCAACCCAATTTCCTTTTTAGGGAAATTTGTATTGTTTTGGTGCTATTTATGACAGTGACTGGCCTATTAGTTTTTCTAACATTTTTGCCATGCATATAGCAGTTAGAGTCAACTTAAGGCCCTTTGACTGAGTGGGCAACTTTTGTTCAGAAAATGCCTGCAGTCACATGCATGTGCACTCAGTGGCAGTCGGTTCTCTCCCTTACTCTGCTCTGTCCTCCCCAATTCGCCGCTCCCTCTAAACCTGCCCAAATTCCATCAATCCCCGCTCCCTCAAGCGCAGCAGCAGGAGCAGCCATGCATGTTAATTGAGTGTTGCATAGAAATTTGTAGAATAAGTAATGACTAAAGAGTTCCAGATTATTTAAGGCCGGTAGTGTCTGATAGATGAACAAAACATTTTTTTTCCTGCTGGACTACTGCTCAGGTTTTTGTCCAGGTCCTTCAGTGTGATTGCTCGAGCAGGATTTGTGATGCTAATTTTGAAAAAAGCTTAGTTGACCGAAAATCCCATGGAGATTCAAACACATGGAGCTGTAGAATGAGTAAATTGTATAGTAAAATCCTAATTGATTTCACAACTTTAGTACAGAATAAAAAAGAATGATGTTATATATGGTTTTTGACTCATACCATGTGGGCCTGGCATGCAGAATCGTCTATCCCTTTGTGAGCTGAACGCGCAGCGTCCCCCACTGCGTTCACATTCTGCGCAAAAGTAATTAAACAAATACACTGTCGTCTCAGCAAAACTGAGCATTCTCTCTGTGCGTTCCTTGAAGGACACTGAGAGCTTGTCTGACGTTGGGTCGTCAAACTCATACATGGGTATCAGGCCGCCACCGACACCATCTGAGAGTGGGACGACCTTGCAGTCCAACGGAAGAAGAGACATGTCTTCATAGCCAGCCACCAAATACAAGAAGTGGGTTGTGTTGCTAATGCAGGAGACTGGGCCAGCAATTCTATCGGCAACACCAGGTGTGAACTCTCTTGAACAGCGTACTAGGGCAGTAGAAGTCCATTCGAAAAATTGAAGACTTGGCTTCTCATCGTTGATAACATCAACCTGTGGAGATGACGAGCTTCTGGAGATGACGAGCTTCTGCTGTAGCACCATACAGGGGTCTACAAGCGGGATGATCTTCATGGAAGAATATATGTAATCTATGGCGCTGACATTGTATGGGCCAAGAACTGGGTGAACTAGGATGGTGTCTTGACCAGAGCATGCTAACTTCCTGATTGATCTGCCGGCACATCCACATGATGATGATGATGACGACGATTTATTGCTGGATTCAAGGCAGAAAGGAAACCTGACCTCTGGACCATGTTGGCTGCAGTTGGACGGTGGGCAGTATTTGAAGAAATCTTTATCATCCCATGCCGTGGCCAAGTAGATTCTGTGGTTGATCAGAGACAGCAGCAGGAGTGCTATGGCAAGTAATTTACTCATCTTTCTGTACTGCTGTACCAAGATATTGAGCAAGAGGAAGAAGAAGAAGTGCAAAAAGAAACAGCACTTATTCGTCTATAGGCTTGAGGATGAGGAGAATCCCTGCAAAAAATGAATTACAGTGACGGGACACAAGACTCCAAGTCTGGGTCGTCTTCTGCTCCTAGCTACACAATCGAGAGCATATTTCCCTCTTCTGCACGTCATGCATATACCAGTGCCTACTCACACTATTAATTGACATATACAGCTGGATATGATCAACTTGTCGATGTCGACCCCTTGCCCAGTGATTAATCAGTACTCTTAATAACAGAACTAAATAGGATATCAAGTCCCTAGTGCATCTGTGAATCTTTCATGGGGAACTCTGGTGCATTTCATCCTTCTATTACTTTGCAATCCTTCACTGTCTTCTCCGTCATTTGCAGTTTTTACCGCAGATCATGCACAGGGTGGAGAATATGGGTGCTCACTAGTCATTTGTTTCGTAAGCAATCGTGTTTTGCTTTCTCTCGAAGTTTTATTCCCTTCTTGCGAAAGTTCTTGTCGTGTCCCTTCACCCTCTTTTCACCCGGAGCGTTTCAAATTCTTTTCTTGTCTTTCATGTTTTTTTTTCAAGTTTTTCAAACTCCCAAGGTTCTTTGGTATCACTTCTTTGTCAAAGAAGCAACTTATAGCCAAACCTCTTCCTCTTTTTTTCTTTCTGAATCTTGTGGCAAGACTCTTATAATTTGGGGAGAGTTGTGTCAGTCCGAGAGCTCTAATCCCTTTTGTTTTTGTTCCTTATATTTTTGTATTTCGACTGAAGTTGAGTCTAGCATGATTTAAGATTTCATCGTGGGGACATTCGCTTGACCAACCTAATAGTTTAGTTGCGCCATCAACCTTTCAATGGAAGGATCTCATGTTCAATATGATGCAAGGACTATTTGTTAGTGGTGTAATCAATATGGACCGCGAATATTCGTACACGAACCCTCTTTCCCCTTCTCATCCTGGATCACGGGATGAGAACATCCCAGAACTTTTCCCTATTTAAAGTTTGATTTAATTTAATTAAATAATTTAACTTGAATATTTTATTTTGTCACTTTGCTAAATGGTGAATAAGTAAACCGACTTCTCTCTTGCGATGTTTTAGATCGAGACTTAACACCGAACCATCGGACACGACTTCGTTGTAATATTTGGGAAGCACCCAAATTATTTGCAACATTTGCACAAGCGTAGCTGTCACCATTATGCAAACCATTCATTTATTTAAAGTATATCTCAAACGCTCCGATATAGCTGGGATGATTTGTATAAAGAGACAAGAACATGAGTTACAGGTTCAGTTGGTAAGGTGATCCTCTGCAGTGCGGCATTCAAGCATACGAGCTGAGTTGTATCAGTAGCAAGGTTACGATTCACATCAACAGAAACATACTATGTGACTACCATCAACTACCCGGCTTCTACTTTTGGGCCATGGATCCCACCTTCAGCACCAGTAGCAGCTGCCCTCTTCTTCGCTTGATGCAGAGGCCGGGGGTAATCCTCCTTTTCGAGAAAAAAGCTGCCCTCTTCCACAGTGGAATCATGCTCTTACTACTTTGGTTACTATAGTGGAATTGATTCTGTTTCACCACCTGGATTTCGGTATTTGGTCTCTCAAAGCTACGGCCACGGCGGAATTTATTTTGTTTCACCACCTGGCTTATTCTCATCATGCTGCCAGACATAGCGGCTGCGGCCACGGCCACGGTCGAACTGTCCAGCGCCTGAGGATGAGCTCTTGTGGTTTTAGTGTGATTGCAGACTTGGTTCAGTCCACTGTCTAGTCTATTGGCAGTGGGCTGAACCAAGTCCGCAATCAGACTAAAGCCACAGGTTCAGTCCACTATCTACTGTGCAGTCTATGGGCAGCTGTCACAGTGTGGAAAATCTATCCTACAGCGTCGAGTATCTCTGGAAAAAATGACGGGACAGAAGACTCCAAGTCTGGGTCGTCTTCTGTTCCTAGCTACACAATTGAGAGAATATCTTCCTATTTCGCACGTCGTGTATATACCAATGAAGTCATAATCAGTATCCCAAGTTCCCAACCACACTATTAATTGGTATATGCAGCTGGATATGATCAACTAGTCGATATCGATCCATTGCCCTCCTTGGTAGTCTTAACAGAACAAACTAGGATATCATGTCCCTAGTGCGTCTGTGAAGCTTTCATGGGGAACCCCGTTGCATTTCATCATTGTATTGCCCTACAAGCCTTAACTGTCTTATCCCGTTTGTTGTTTTTGCAATAAATATATGTGTCAATTGGCATTTTGCATTGCATGGAAGTTCTTGTATGTTGTCATTGTCATCTCTGGAGAAAACGGCCATGAGCAATAAATATGTGTCAATTGGTATTTTGCATTGCGTGGAAGTTCTTATATGTTTTCATTGTCATCTCTGGAGAAAACGGCCATGGGACAGAAGACTCCAAGCCCGAGTCGTCTTTTGTTCCTAGCTACACAATGGGAGAGAAATATCTTCCTCTTGTTCTGAACTTCATGTATATACCAATGAAGTCATAATCAGTATCCCAACCACACTATTAATTGGTATATACAGCTGGATATGATCAACTAGTTGATGTCGATTCCTTGCCCCCCTTAGTACTCTATAACATAAGTAACTAGGATATGAAGTTCATAGTGCATATGTGAAGCTTTCATGGGGAACCCTGGTGCATCTCATCATTCTATTACCCTACAATCCTTAACTGTCTTCTCCCTCGTTGTAGTTTTTGCAGCAGAGCATGTCCAGGGAGGAGATTATGGGTGCTCACCTTTCTCCTGTGGACATCTCCGAGACATATTGCCTCCTTTCCGTCAGCGAGGTGATCCTCTTGATTGTGGTGTTGAAGCATACGAGCTGGGTTGCACCGGTGGCAAGGCTACGATTCACATCAACACTGGAACATACTATGTGACTGCCATCAACTACACCGGTTTCTACTTCTCGGTCATGGACACCAACTTCGATACTAGTAGCAGCTGCCCTCTTCCACTGTGGAATCACCTTCCTTACTTTGGTAGATACTTTGGTGGATACTTTGGTAGATACTTTGGTGGATACTTTGGTAGATACTTGGGCGGAATTGATTCTGTTTCACCACCTGGCTTTCGGTATTTGGCCACTCGGAGTTATTACAGAGCATGTTTTGCTAATTGTTCAAGAGCAGTAATGAATAAAGGTGCATACAAGCCTGTTGCTTGCCAGAGTGCCAAAAATTCACATGTTTATGTCTGGGTGTCTAATTATGCATATTGTGCGGTTGAAGATCTTGAACCTTACTGTGGATACCTGGGAGAGATTCCATTTGGTAACGACACTGACGAGTACTCCTCTGATTGGGGACAGCTACAGAATGCAAGTTATGCAGATATCACACAATTCATAAGTAAGGGGTTTACTGTATGATTTCCTGTGGACACCATTTACAGGAGGCCTTCTACTTCTGTGATGTTAAGAAAGGACATCAATTTATGCCTCAACAATTCAATCAGGTGATCACCCTGTCGTTCCATTTCCTCCCGAGTTTAGTTTCTCACCTCCCTATTCTCTTGAAGAATTGACTTGGGGCTGTTAAGCCAACCTGACGGTGGCAGCCTGCATTATAATTTATTTTCAATTGTATCATTTGCAGCTACTTCAAGGAGCAAATATCTGGCACAAGCATTGTTAATTGGACTCATGCTATTTTCTGGAGTGAGGTGCACTTCTTAGAATGCATGACTGGGAGCTCTAACGATGATTACTACTACACAACAAAGTTGGTTAACTATGATTACTACTACACAACAAAGTTGTTTTTGATTGTTCCAACTTTAGTATCTGCTATTGCGATCCCCCAGTTCTTTTTTGGTACGTGAGAATTGTATACACATTTGATGTTCGAAAAAGAATTTACATTCTTTTAACTTATGTCCATATCTGTCGACTTGTTGTGCAGTACTGTGCAGGTTCTTGTTGGCACCCCTGGCTGTATGGATATTCCTAGCCTACAAGTACATGAAAACAAGGATCATAATTGATGCAGTTGAGAAGTTCCTCAGGATTCAACAAATGATTGGCCCGGCGAGGTACTCCTACACAGATATAGTTGCAGTCACAAGCCATTTCAGAGATAAATTGGGCCAAGGGGGCTACGGCTCTGTGTACAAGGGTGTGCTTCTTCCAGGTGGTGTCCATGTCGCCGTGAAGATGCTAGAGGGCAACTCAAACTGCAATGGAGAAGATTTCATCAGCGAGGTCTCCACCATCGGCAGGATCCACCATGTCAACGTGGTGCGTTTAGTGGGGTTCTGCTCGGAGGAAATGCGAAGGGCCTTAGTCTACGAGTACATGCCCAATGGTTCTCTGGACAAGTACATCTTCTCTACCGAGAAGAGCTTCTCATGGGACAAGCTCAACGAGATCGCTCTAGGCATTGCCAGGGGGATCAACTACCTACACCAGGGGTGCGACATGCAGATTCTACACTTTGATATCAAGCCGCACAACATCCTTCTCGACAGCAATTTCGTCCCGAAGGTCGCCGATTTCGGACTCGCCAAACTGTACCCGAGGGGCGACAGTTTCGTGCCTTTGAGCGCCATGCGGGGAACCGTCGGCTACATAGCTCCTGAGATGATATCCCGGAGCTTCGGCGTCATATCCAGCAAGTCTGATGTGTACAGCTTTGGGATGTTGCTGCTGGAGATGGCCGGTGGGAGAAGGAATGCAGATCCAAACATGGGGTCCTCAAGCCAGGCGTACTACCCTTCATGGGTGTACGACCGGCTGACTCAGGAAGAAGCGGGCGAGATATCTGATGTTGCTGTTGACATGCATGAGCTAGAGAAGAAGCTATGCGTTGTCGGATTGTGGTGTATTCAGATGAGATCTCGTGATCGACCGACGATGAGCGAGGTCATTGAGATCCTGGAGGCTGGGGTTGATGGCCTACAGATGCCTTCGAGGCCTTTTTTCTGTGATGAAGGGCATATCCATGTGGAGGAGTCTTACCAGTTCACTTCCGAGCTGTCGGCGGTCTCGGAGGAGGAATTGAGTGTGGTGTCAGAGGAAGACGATGTGTGAGGTATATATACAATGTGTGGTACTATAACTTATGCATGTATAAGTATATATCATGGAGTGATGCACTGTAAAAGTTACGGTTGTAAAAGTACCAACCCAGTATAAAGGCTTTGTACAAACTGCCTTGGTTGCTGCGCGGAGCAACTTCAAATAAGTTTGGAATGTTACATCAGTTTATTTGTTTGTGGGCTGAGCATCCCCACGTCTTCTGCTCCTAGTTCACTTCCGTGCCTTCTTGTGTACATGGCTTAGTGAACTCTTGTAACCTCATGCTGTAAAACTCTCCTTCTATCAATGCAGAGATACGCATCCTCTGCGTATTCGCGAAAAAAAGTTTATTTGTTTATGCACTACTCTTGATAAGTTCTGATGGAAAATATTGCTTCAATAGTAAATTCTTGATACAAATAAGTTTGCGAGAGGTGACAAAAGGCCGCCTTTTTCTTGTTGGGAAACATTTTTAGAGAAAAAATGTGTTTCATTCTGCTGTCAGTAACATGCATTATGGATGAGTATTGTCGCTGATAAACATTCTGATTCCGGTGGGGCATAAAAGGCAAGTTTTTTTGTTTTTATTTTGCTGGATAACAGAAGCACAACTCAGCCCCCCAATTTCATCACCTTGTTCATTGAAATACAGTTTTAGTTTACGGCACCATCTCTCCTGCGGTTGACCAATCTCTCATGAACAAAGTTGAGCATGCCAAAGAAACTAGCTAGCTAGGCAACAGAAATTCACACATATTTGAATTGTTGCATAGCCTGTCATATTCCCTCCTTCAGGTCTGCGCACCGCCAAGCACGCGAACGTATGGTTGTTTTTCTTCTTTGCAGCTAAAAAATCGCCGCGGTCATGGAAATACTGCTGATCTACTGGTTGATTTAATGGAACCCTATGCCGTGTTGTCGTGGTTGCATACAGTTGCTGCAACCCAGTCCTGTCAAATGCCACTTGTGCGTGGAACAAGGGGCGCCGTGTGGAAATTCCAGCAACAGTGACATTGCCATGCCTGGAGATGGAATGTGTGGGCACTATTGTTACCCAGCACATGGGGCAGAAGAGTAAGCAAAAGACTTTTGTTCCAACTCCAGCAATTCTGATACATGGTCCTATAATATGCTGTGACTGAAACAGACTATGTTCCAACATATTTGAAGTTCTAGGCTTGGCTTAGTCAAACCTCTTTAAGTTTGACACTGTTCACACAAATTCTGATATTTTGGAACGGAGGGAGTAAAAGTTATGGTTGAAACAGTGCCAACCCAGTATAAAGGCTTTGTACAAACTGCCTTGCTTGCTGTGTAGGACGACTTTAAATAAGTTTTAAACCTTACATCAATCTATTTGTTTGTTCATTGCTCTCGATACCAATTTGTCTTCTTACATGTCGCCTTCGATCTTCTTACATGTCGTCTTCGATCGTGGGCAGGAAAAAGAAAAGTCCAACTTTGATTTAATGGAACCCTGTGCCGTGTTGTAGTGGCTGCATAGACTTGATGCAACCCAGTCCTGTCGAATGCCAATTGTGCGCGTGCGACGAGGAGCCGTGTGGAAATTGCAGTGACACTGACGTTGGGCATGACTGAAGACTGTGTAGACCCTGTCTGTTACCCAGTAGATGGGGCAGAAACGTCTTGTGTTCCAACTCCATCAATGCTGATATGGTCCTGAAGCTGAGACTGACGCTGCTACCCTTGTTGTCCACTGCTTTGTACTACTGGCAAGTTGTAGCCCCTGTCAGAATAATCTGCCTTCCTTGCAGTGCACATGTCACTAGAGGAATAAATAGAGTAACTTCATTTCATGTTTGAAATATAGAAATGTTTATCTATTTACTTATTATTACTCCTAGATGCAAATTCCGATCAAAATAAATGTTTGAACCAGTCCTTGGACGGATTGTCTTTCTTTTTCTGCGATGGGATAGATGAGAAAACAACACGATTATTTTCTTTTGTAGAAGCAAATACGTTTGCAGACAAGAAAGGAACTTTGCATTATTGGATGAACATTCAATCAACATCAGGGAGAAGCTAACTTACATTCCGATTATGATGTGACAAAATGTATTTCATCGAATGCACTCTTTAGTTTACAGCAGCATAATTCCAAATTGAGTTCCCAGCAGCATATATGGCCACGAAGTTCACCATGGCTGCTGAATAGTGACTACTAGATACTTGTAGATTGCGAAGTACTGATTACAGCTTATACATACTTTCAAGAAGAGGCACGGAAAATGCATGTAAATATATTGCACAACAAATCCAGTTTTTGTTTCATAACCAGTTTAGAGAGCCTTTGGCTAATGTAGACGGGGCAGAAAAATCTTGCGTTCCAGCTCCAGCAATGCTGAATATGGTGGTCGTGTGATATGTTACCCTAAGACTGAAGCTACTGGCTACTGTGATATGTAACTTATCTGTAAAGTTATGGTTGTAACAGTACCAACCCAGTATAAATGCTTTGTACAAACTGCCTTGCTTGCTGTGCAGAGCAACTACAAATAAATTTGAAATGTTACATCAGTTTATTTGTTTGTTCATTAATCTTGATAAATTCTGATGAAAAATATTGCTTGAACAGTAAATTCTGGATACAAATACGTTTGTGAGAGGTGACAAAATAATGCCTTTTTCTTGTTGAGAAACATTTTCAGAGAAACTTTGTATTTTATTCTGCTGGCAGTAACATACATTTTATGGATGAACATTGTCACTGAGAAGCTAGCCTGCATACATTTTTTTCTTTTGCATATGATAGGTCCATAAAACCATTATTGAAACACAGTTTTAGTTTACACCAACATCATTCAGATAGATGGTTGAGTTTCCAGCTGCATAATTCACATTGTTGCGGAGTCCCTCATATTCTCCCCTTCAGGATTGTGCACCCTCCTCAAGTACGCGAAGACATAGATACATTTTTTTGCTCTTTGCCGCTAAGAAATTGCCGCGGTCATGGAATTACATATTTGCATTTGATAACCAGAGCCACAGGCCACAGCTGATCTTCCTTACATGTCGCCTTCGATGTAGGCAGGAAAAAGAAAATTCCAGATCTGATTTAATGGAACCCCCTGCCGTGCTGTACTGGCTGCATAGACCTTGGTGCAATCCAGTCTTGTTGAATGCCACTTGTACGTGCGACAAGGGGCGCGTGTGGAAATTGCTGTAACACTGACGTTGGTCATGTCTGAAGAATGTGTGGATACTGTCAGTTACCCAGTAGACGGGGCAGAAGAGTTTTCTGTTCCGATTCCAGAAATGCTTTGCTATGTGTACTACTGGCAAGTGGCAGCCCCTGTCACAATCTGCCTTCATGGCTCTGCACATGTCATTAGAGGAACACAAATAGAGTAATTTCAGTTCAGTTTAAATTATACAATTGCTTATTTATTTGTTACTGTATTACTATTAGATGCAAATTTCGACCGACAAAAAAAACACTCTTCGAAGCACTTGAGGCCAAGTCCTGGGAAGCATTTACCCCATGACGGGAAAGGTGAGAAAAAGAGAAAGTATTCCTTGCTGGAAAAACAAATCTTTGTTTGGACAACTGTGTGTTCCTTTCCTTATAAAAAACAGAGGTCAGGAACTTTGCATTATGGATGGACAGTCCATCAAAATCACTGAAAGCTACTCCACTTGCATACATTCCGACTCCAGTCACAAATAAGAACAAAAGAAAATTTGAACACAGTTCTAGTTTACACCAACATAATTCCAGATTAGGTTTCAAGCAGCATATCGCCATGCTCTCTTTTTTTTTTACGGAAATATGGCCATGCTGTCATGAACAAAGTTCCACCATGCATGCATGCCTGCTGAATATTTCAAAGCAATGGTTCCAGCTTATATATATACTCCCTATGTTCCTAAATATAAGTCTTTGAAGAGATTCCACTATGGACTACATACGGAGCAAAATGAGTGAATCTAGACTCTAAAATTCATCTATATATCTCTACAAAGTCTTATATTTAGGAACGGAGGGAGTAGATTAGAAGTGGCAACGGCAGTACACAGACTGAAAATTCAAAAGAAGGATCAGCGAAGAGTCCGTCGCAATAGGTGCAGGCATCGAAGTTTGATCACGGCATGGCAACAACAGCGGCTACCAACTACCTGGCTCTCAACCTTTTCTCCCCTTTCATGTTCTCCAATTCAGCACCAGTGTGCTTGTAATCGAGTGATTCAGAACCAAATACAGTTCTCTGAATTCCACCTAGACTATTCGCGTGCTAACACTTGGTATTCAGAGCCAGAAATTTTTCCCACCGCCTCCACCGATGTGGCGACATCCCTCACCGGGACTCGGCAACAGTGACCAGATCAACTACACCGGGAGGCGATGGAGCCCCTCACCAAAGCTGGTCTCTGGCGATGGAATGCAGCTCCTTGAAGCCAGCAATCAACACGCAACAAAACTGCCTTCCTGGCCATGCACTTGAATACATTCTGATTCTGCCGCGACAAATCAGACAATTTTTTTTCCAATAACAGAGGACTGCCTTCAACACCTCCCTAATTTCATCAGCATCTGGACATGATCTTATGAACAAAGTTGTAGCATATGCCTGCTGAATAATGAGAAATAGATACTTGTATATTGCTCAGTAATGATTACAACTTACATAGATTACAAGTGCCAACGGCAGTACACAGACTGAAAAACTGAAAAGATGGATCAGCGAAGTAGCCCTACCACTCCTGAAGAATCGGTCGCATCAGGTGCGCGCATACTGAAGCTTGCGTAACAATGACCAAGAGAGTAGCTACAAACAAGAAATAATACCACTAACTGATGAGCAGAATACTCATTTCACACAGCATAATGTCGAAGAAGACGACCCACTGCTGATTTTCTTGCCTGTCTTCGATTCAAAGCAGTAGTAACAAGAAAAAGTGAACCCTAATCTTGAAGCAGCGATGATATATCATCTGATCCTTTCCCAAAGTCCTTTCTGCGTCAGTCCAACTGTAACATTCCTTATGTGGCCAATCTTCACTAAATCTTCACCGCACTCATCTGAATCTCTCATATGCCGGAGTTTCTCTATCAGCTCTTCTGAGGTGTTCGATGCCATCAGGAAGAAACTTTAGCTCGGGACAGTCTCCGAACTGTAGCTCATCTAGGTTTTGCATCGCGCCCTCCTCTATTCCAACTTGGTTGAGCTGTGCCGCGCCCCATATGACTAGATGCCGAAGTTCTGGAAATGACCCTGCGTGAAAATCCAACCTCTTCCCTTCAAAAGCATTTCTTAGCATAAGAGAGCGTAGGCCACTTAACACGTGCAGACAGGAAAAGGTTCTCTCATCAATGTTAGAGAATGCCAGATACAACTGAGTGAGGTTATTAAGGTGTGACCAAGAAGAGAAAAGTTGAGGCATCGTTGTTTTTTCTAGCTGCCCTCCTAAACCAAGCACATAAAGGGTTGGAGGTAAATATAGCCCTTCCAGCCGCAGCACCTCATCCTCAGCTGCAACACGAATTTGGAGATGGGCAAGATGGCTCATTTTGGTGATAGCATTGCTCATGTCAGCAGAGTGTTCACTTCTCACATCACAGACACTGAATGTCCTTAGCTCTGTCAGAGCTGCAACTTCACGCAGAAACTCTGGAGTGGCTTTCATGGTCTGAAGAGCCCGCAATCCTGCCAAGTGCTGCATCCCATTAGGCACCTTGACTCCGCCTATAGTTACAGTTTCTGATGTGGTGGGAGTGCACGCATACAGGTACCTCAACTTCTGAAGCTTTACAACACTCTTTGGCAAGTACGTCAGCTTAGAATGCGCAGCATACAAGACTTCCAAGTTTCGTAACCTCCTCACTGCTTTAGGCAGGCTTTCGATCTCGGTATGTCTAAGACCCAAATAACGCAGATTAAACAAGTCAAATACCTCATTGGGCAGAATTTTGATACAAGTACCTTGCAGATCCAACGTCGTCAGCAAATTTGAAGATGTTATGATAGGTTTCAACTGATCAATGTTGATAGACCTCTCAAATACTTGGAGCTCACGGAGCTGTGTGGCACCAGATCGGCTCAGGTGTTCATGGTTTTCCCCCTGAACAGATATGCGGCGTGCGCCCTCAATAGATAATGACCCAGTAGCAGTAGAGCTATCATAAACTTTACCAAAGCATTCCTCCTTGGCTTTGTTGAGGGCAAGAAGGTGTATGACATCATGCATCCGACATTCCTTAAGTCGTCCAGCATAATTCCTTTCCACTACCTGTAATAGACTCCGGTTCACAAGCTCAACCAGGTATCCCTCTGCTACTTCCTCCAATGTTCTGTTCTCTTCCTTATTCGTGATAAACCCTGCTGCAATCCATTTCCTCACTGTTCTTCTCCTCTTTAATACATAATCTTCTGGGGACAATGCACAGTGTAGGAAACAATTCTTCATATCATACTGAAAGTCCTCCAAGCTGACCTTTAGGATCAAATGAGCGTCAGGGATCACATCTTTCGCAAATTGCGAGTCCAAACACCTGTACACATCCTCCCATTCAGTGGAATTTTGGGGTTTGCAGGAGAGTAGGCGGCCAATGCATGCAATAGCAATAGGCAAGCCTTGACACTTTGCTATGAACTTCCGGGCCAATTCCTGCAGCTCCAACGGGCACTTTTTGTCACAAGCATTCCAAAATGCCGATTTGCAGAACAACACCCAGGAGTGATGTGCTTGTAGTGGTTCCAAGTGAATTGCTAACTCCCTAGTTGCCAACACTGTCTGCTTTCTTGATGTCATAACAACTCGGCCGGTGCAGTTAGATGTTGGGAAGACATCCCTTATCTCCGACCACAAGCCTTCAGCCCAAACATCATCCAAGACTAAAATGTACCTTTTACCTTGAAGGTAGTTGTGGATGGACTTTGCTAGGCCTCTCATCTCAATGTTGGCGACGTCGACTGTGATGCTGAACTGGGCGGCGATCTTCTTCAGTAGATCCTTAGTACAGTAACTCTCTGACACAGTTATCCACGCCGCAACATCGAAATCCTCTTTCACGGTGTTGTACACATGATCAACAAGAGTGGTTTTACCAACACCAGGCATTCCCCACACCAGGGCGACTTTGTTGTTGCTCTGCTCCAGACCATCACCACAGCCGTCCATCCACTGTATCAACCTCTCCTTGTTCTCTTCGATCCCCACAAGGTCCTCATCCCTGGTGAAGTGCAAAGCTTGACCTTCTCTTGTCGATCCGGCAGCAGAAGCAGATCTGCCGGTGACGGCATAATCCTTCTTCCTCCGGTTGGCATCCTGCAGCTGGGCTTCGATTTCTTGGAGCTTGGCCGCCAGGCGCCGCCAGGTCTTGATATGCTTGAGCCTCTTCTTCATCTTGCCGGCAAACCCTCCTTGCTTGCAGTCCTCCAGCTTGTAGGTGAACTCATCGACGACGTCCTCGATATGGAAGGCCAGGCGCCTGATCTCGCTGACGAAGATGGCGGTGGTCTTGTCGGTGTCCTTGAACCGCTCTGCCTCCTGCAGGTAGGCTTGCATGCTCTCCAGCTCCACCTTGGACTGTCGGATCTTGCCGAAGAGACCCCTCAAGGCCGCAGCTTCCTTGCACAGCAGCGCCCCGCCGTAGGTTGCCGCCTCTTTCGCCAGTGCCCCGCCGAGCTTCACCACCAGCTGCCCGATAACAGCCTCCGCCATGGTTCTTGGGGATTTTTTTCTCTCGTGTGAGATGATTGATGGTTGTTGAGGCTCTGAGATGATTCTCTTTCAACAGACTACACACGATAGTCGTTGAGGCTTTGAGCTCTTTTTTCACGAGCCCCAAGTGGACTGACAAGTGTTTTTTAAACGCACGGAAAACGAGGGTTGTCAGGCCCAAGGCGTGCTAGCTCTCAACGGATACCCATACACCACTCGTCCATATGTACGTACTGCTTGGTACCAAACGTCCATACCGGCATGCAAGGGCTTGCATACAGCATAAGCCATGTGAGAAAATTTACATACAAGATGCAAATGCAAGTAGCACTAACCTCCTTAATTCGAGTTTAGTTCTGTCCATAACCTGCATGACTGTGGCCTACTACTCCTTGGAGCGCTCTCTCCTTGTCCCGAGGGTAGCTAGAAGGGCGTAAACAACTCAAAAAAGCCCTATGCATGGCCTGTGGGGTGATGTCGGCACCAATGAACAGAACATGGCCTAGTGGGAACTCAGCTGCTGCTTGCTGGGTTTAGATCTGACCTCGATGAGGGCTTGGTGACTGGCGACACGCTGCAAACAGCTGTTTAGTAGATTAGTTTATGATGCATCCAACGCGCGCATCTTTTGAACAATGCCCCACAAGATGCGCACCATGTCACTCATGAATCGATGCAAGCGGTCGTCACCTTCTTCACAATCTACAAACTACCAGTATTACATTCAGTCGAGCAGAAAAGATAACAGAAGAATGCCATGACGGTAAATTTCGATCCATGTTTTCTTACATCTGTTACAAAGCACATTAATTAGTACGTCTCAACTAATTATCGAAAAAAATATAGATTTGGTGATACATGGAAAAGTAGAGCACTAATATAATACCGACATATAGAACAATGAAAAGAGACCAAACACTATATAGCATGTCACATTATGTAAGAAAACACTATAATACCGACAATGCAAATATGCCAGCGTTTGCGTATCCTCCATGTCACATTATGAATGTGACGCATTGCTGCAAAACGCAAACGCCACGATTAGCATGGTTAGAACTTTGCCCCTCCATGTCAAATTATAGTGCATATTTTTTTCCCCACCGGTGGAAACAGAGGTGGACCCAAAGGACACCAGTGAAGATAAGCTTGCCTCCAAAAAGCAGAAGAAGATGAAGAAAGGAGAAGCCCTGGAGGATAAAATGTATGCTCCACAACAAGATGGCTTGTACCCAAAGAGAGGCGAGAAGACCTATTGAAGTTTGTCTTCGGGCAACAACTTTGTTAGATTTCTATTCAGAATTCCGTTTACCACGAGATTTAGTATCTTTTTTGCATTTTCATTACTCGTGAAATGCCAAGTAGGCACGAATTCCCCCAATTTTGGCCTACCATAGGATTTGTTATGTAAATAGGTATATGTTCCTTTTCATTATGAATCGTGATTGTACGGCCAACCATTGTGGGTACAATGCTGGATGTCTGGGACACGTTACTATTGTTTCTTTCTCCTCCTTAATATTAACCTTTTCTATATTTGCCCTTAGTCCTATGGCTCAAACATATGTAACAAGTGAGTGTCCTTTTGTCTCCAATAGTACCAAGTACTCCCTAGCTGTGGAGAAGTGTAGACTTCTCTTATGTAATGTTGAGCTGAATGTTGGTCTGAGTTTTGAATGTATACATCACTTGTGTATTTATTTTTTGCAATTTGGTACCACGCACGACCATGTGGGTTACTATGTCTCTCTTCACTTCTGCTCCGTACTATCTATCCTCTCGCTTCAAACAAAGTCCATGCATTTTATTTCCATTTGATAATTTATATGCTTCTTATATATTCAAACAAAATCTATGCCTGGGCTCGTTATACCCGGCAATGACGATGTTTCTTTTACGTCGTTACCTTATTGAAGGCATTGCTCGGATATGCACGGATTGATTCTTCAGAGTGAAAACCTAGAGTCTAACTTTGATGGTCGCTTCCTTCCTAAAGGCGTTGCTATTGAAGAACCACGTCGTCCTTGTGGTGTTATGACATGGTTGGTGCGGGTATGGTCATTACTGCAGTTTGCCGCTCGTTTATCTGGTTACTTTGGAGCTTTTTTTCTTTTTCCTCGCCTACACATAGCTTTGATCTAATATGACTTTGCTGGTTGTCGGTGTGTTTATGTGCGAGTTGATGTTGGCTGTGTGCATCCTACCTATGCAGAGGCCGGGTGTGTACTTATTGTGTTTCATATTCTCTTGATGCATCATTATGTGTCAATAAAATTTACCCTTTGTTGAAAAATATATATTTAAACTAAAATGTAAAATTCCATTATTTGATTTTTGTATATTGAATTCGTTGCTACGTACATGGCCTTTAGAACAGAGATCAATATTGTATGCATTTTAAACTTCATTATTTCAACCCTATTTAAAGTGACTGGAATATGTGTTAAATAATGTTTGAGATGTAGGTCGCGACCTGGCCTTGAGCACTCGATAGGCAGTGTGCTTTGTAATTGACGTAAGAAAACATGGATAGAAATTTACTGTCATGGCGTCATCTTTTGTTTTACCCAAAAAGACTTTCGCTCCGCTTTATAAATAAAGCAAACCGCCACAAGACATACAACCAAAGCAGGTTCACACACACACCATCCGAGTCTCACAACAAAGTACATAGGTTCTGCTGAGGGCACAGCTCAACAAGCCCAAAAGAAAGAGAAAAAACAAAGCCCTCCAAGCGCAGGGAGTCTAGTCAGGCTCCGGCGGAGGCGGCGGGGGCGGCGGCGATAGGCGGACGGCCATCGAGCAGAGGTCGGCGATGAAGGCTGAGATGGCGTCCCGATCCGGGGGGCGGCTAAGCGGCCGCCAAAGCTGCAAGAAACCCGAGAGTCTGTAGAGAGCGTCAGTAGCGCGACGAAGAGGAGTACGCTGGATCACAAGCTTATTGTGAACGGTCCAAAGAGTCCAGGCAAGAACCCCAACCTCCAGCCACCTAATGTGGCGAGAGGACGTGGGGGACAGCTGGAGTTCAGCAAATAAGTCCGGGAAATTGGTGTGGCACCAACTTCCACCTACAATCTCGCGAAAGCAGCTCCAGAGAAACTGGGCGGAGACGCAAGCGAAGAAGATGTGGTTGGAGTCTTCCGGGACATCACAGAGGGGGCAGATACCAGTGCCCGGGCCATTGCGCGTGCAAACCTCCACACCAGACGGGACCCGTCCACGAATCCACTGCCACATGAAGATGCGAATCTTGAGGGGGACGCGGACGGACCACACCATCGATAGGGGAAGGGGGGCGGAGGAGGGGGCAATGGCCAAGTAGAGTGACTTGGTTGAGAACTGGCCCGATGGTTCCAAGCGCCAGCGCACAAGGTCCTGATCCCCATCCACCAACGGCTCATGCAGAGCAACGCAGTCGAGAAACTCACGCCAGGCGGCGGATTCCGCCGGCCCAAAGGGCCGACGGAAAGCAAGGCGCCCTAAGTCAAGAAGGGCCCTATCAACAGAGATCATAGGGTCGACGGATATAGAGAAGAGGGCGGGGAAGCGGGCCGCAAATGAGGAGTCGCCGGCCCAGCGATCAAACCAGAATAGCGCCGAGAGGCCGGACCCCACCGAAATGGAGGTACCAATGCGGAGAACCGGGAGAAACTGGACGAGAGACTGCCAGAACTGAGATCCGCCCGATTTCTGGCAGAAGGCTAGGGGTTGACCTCGCAGGTATTTATTCCGGATAATGTCCAGCCAGAGGCCACCATGACCCTGCGCGATGCGCCACAGCCACCGAGATAGAAGGGCAATATTCATCCGTTTAGAGCACATGATACCCAAGCCACCCTGCTCCCTGGGCTTGCAGATGTCAGGCCAGCTGACCATGTGATACTTCTGCTTGCCATGCTCGCCAGCCCAGTAGAATCGGGACTGAATTGTGGCGATCTCCTTATGGAGAGATTCATGGAGGCTGTAGAAACTCATAAGAAACAAGAGGAGGCTGGAGATGGATGAGTTGATAAGAATAGTCCGGGCCGCCTTAGAAAGCCACCTCCCCTGCCAGGGCTCGCACCGGGACTGGAGCTTGGTCACGGAGGGCTGCAGGTCCGCGGCAGAGAGACGCGAGTCACTAATGGGCGTCCCAAGGTAGGTAGTGGGGAAAGAGCCCAGACGGCAATTAAGTCTATTGGCAATGGCCACAGACTCAGAGGGGGAATATCCCATCACCATAACGTCGCTCTTGTCGAAGTTGATCTTGAGGCCCGACATCTGTTGGAAGCAAAGAAGGAGGACTTTAGGTTGGCGATGTCCATCTCCGAGCCTTCGATCATGATGATCGTGTCGTCAGCATACTGGAGGATGGAGATCCCCGAGCCCCCAGAGAGGTGGGGGGTAATCCCTCGGATGTGGCCAGCGGCTTTTGCCTTATCCAGAATGAAGGCCAAAGCGTCCACGACCATATTAAAGAGAAACAGGGAGAAGAGATCGCCTTGGCGCACCCTACATAGAGTAGGGAAGAAGGGGCCGATCTCGCCGTTGATGTTGATCGCCGTGCGACCGCAAGAGACCACATCGTCTTTTGTTTTTCCTGCTGGGACGTCGTTTGTTGATGAAGGTGGCGACCACGTGCATCCACGAGGGGCCGGCATTGGTGCGCATGCATGGGTGTTGTGCAAAAGATGCGCGCTTGTTGGATGCATCGTAAACCAATCTACTACTGTACTACTCGCTGTGTGCAGCGCGTCGCCGGTAAGCAAGCCCCGATGGAGGTCAGATCTAAACCAGCTAGCAGCAGCTGAGTTCCCAATTGCCACTTCCCACTGGGGTTCTTGACCTTTGGCAGTGCTCCATGTCCGCTGTTCAGAATCATCGGGAGCAGGGCTTCACCTCATAGGACATACTCACTTCTTCGTTTTTAAAGGAGTAGTCTTTCTAGAGATTTCAACAAATGATTATATACAGAGAAAAATGAATAAATCTACACTTTAATATATATTTATATACATCTGTATGTTGTAGGCAGTAACATAATTTTTTTTCTCACTGAGAATATTTACGGATAAAGATTGTCACCGAGAAGCATTTTTCACTATGTTTGCATACCTTTTTTTTTTCTTTTGCACATGATAGATTCGTAAAACCACATTAAACATTGCTCTCACCAATTCCATCACGAATTTTCTGAAATGCAGTTTTAGTTTGCAGTAACATTATTCCAGCGTGAGTTTCCAGCTGCATAATCGGCATTACTGGTTGCAGAGTCCCTCATATTCTTCCCTTCAGGATGGTGCACCCCCAAGTGCACCAAGACATGGATGCTTTCTTTTCCTCTTTGCTGCCATTGACACTGTCAGTTACCCGGCATATTTTTTTCGAAAAGGAGGATGACCCTCGGCCTTTACATCAGGATGATGCATGAAGGGCCAGAAGAGTCATCTGTTCCAGCTCCAGCAATGCTGATATGGTCCAGAAGCTGTTAGAGTTGTGTCGAATATAGTGTACAAGGTAGGTTACAGTTGGACTTGTAGTTGTATTGTGTTTACATAGGATATGGAGTCGTGTCCTAGTAGGACACTTGTATCCTAGGCCTCTCATATATAGTGAGGGTAGACACACGATTTAACCTATGCTAACATAATAGCACAGGCGCGCAAGGGGGAGCCGGCGCCTTGTGCCGGCGCCCGGGTGGCCGGTGTGCGGTATTGTGACGGTGTCACGAGGAGAAGCGCTCGTAGTCAGGCCCCGGGGATGTAGCCATATCGGTGAACCTCGTTAACAAATCTCGGTATCGTGCTTTTGTGATTACTTGGTCCTCGGATGATCGACAGTGGCCTCGGATTTATTCTAACAAATGGTATCATGAGCTAGGTTGTTCGAAGGTTATGGATTGTTGATTTAGAGGAAGATCAAGTCTGAGATGCAGCAAGGGCGTGGTTCTCAACGTGATCGGAGAAAGCGAATCAAAAGAATTACGTGGCGATCTCGGCGAGTTGCAGCGATCAGTGGAATTGTGTGATGGCGGCAGTATGAGACGTGCGGCGATCGGCGATCGATCGGATCGATCGGGCAGGCGGGCCGCTGCCCAGGTGGAAGGCTGGAAGCTGCACGGCTGCAGGCGGGCGAGCCGAAGCCAGCGCGGCTTGTGGGCAGCGGCTTGTGGGCATGCTTAGGACGTGCGAAGCTGGCCCCGTTGGCTGGTTTTGTGCGTGCTTGATTGGCTAGGCCTGGTTGTAGCTGCGAGGTGGAGGCGTGATGCTGCCTGGACGTGATTGGGTAGGCCAGTGCTGATATAGTGTGCAACACAGGAGACGTGAGAGTTGTTTGGACCAAAAGAGAGACCGAGTCTCCACGTGACACAGAGATAGGCAGGCATCAATCGCCGGAAAGATGAAATCCATTGATACTCCCTCCGTAAACTAATATAAGAGCGTTTAGAATACTAAAGTAATGATCTAAACGCTTTTATATTAGTTTACAGAGGGAGTACATGATACGAATCCATCCGGAAGGCTTAGGACAAGGCAAAGCAAAGCTAGCATCGGAGTTTTGTGCAAGGAGCCGAGCCATCACGTGAAGGCCAAATAAGTTTTGGTTGGAATTTGCTAGTACTACAACCTCGTGTACTTGGGCATTGTGTGAGAAGAAAGCACGGATAATTTTTCGCAGGGTCAGTCGTACAAAGAACCATGGCGCCAACAGGTATCAGGTTTGAGGTGGAGAAGTTCATGGAACTGAAAACCTTGGGTTCTGGCAGACAAGGGTGAAAGATTTGTTGGCACAATGAGGATGCTTGAAGGCGTTGCAGGAAGTCATGTCAGCTAAGATGAAATTGTCAGGTGATGGATGGAAATTTTTTGGAAGGCGATTTGGGAGCCTTGAGCGTGTCAAACAGTCGAACGAGTTTGGCTGGGTCGGACTGGGCAGTCTGACAGGATCGACGCAAGTCGGTTGGTACAGAAGACGGTGGTGGGATCAGCGACGACGACACAAGGCATGATGCTGATGGTGACCGACTTCTGGCGTGGAAACACGTGGCGCAGGCCCCGAGGGCTTGTGTGGCTTCGACAAGACTATGGTGCGGGGTTGATTCAAGACGGTGCACACATGAGAGCTTGAAGTCGACGGGGCGCATGGTGGACTGATCATCTACCATGGAGTCATGTTGAAGGTGGAGCTGGATTGAGGGGCTACGGTGTAAGGATCCACAGAATCGAAGCCTATTCAGCGGAGGGGAAAAGCGAGGGACGCGTAGTTTGGACTGGAGCCCAGCGGTCTGATGGAAGCGTGAAACTCGTCACCGGTTGGCGATGATCGGTGGTACTCTGCAGTGTGGGTTGAGTGGTGTGGGTCGCGACCCTTGAGACTCGACCGGGACAGCGGAGGCTCGACGCGGTAATAGCGGCGAGGCGTGCGGTACGCACGGGACATGGAGACGGGCCAGGGCTCTGGTGGTCATACATGTGGTGAGACAACTGCGAATTTGACTTGGGATGACTACAAGCAATGGTGAAATTTCTTCAAGTTTCAGACATGCAGTCAAGAAAGGAGCGGTGATGTTGAGTTCAGGTAACTCTTCTGTGTGACACCCAATATGTGAGTTGTTCATTTTCATGCAGGTCTGTGATCAGTGTGTGATGGCGTTGGACTGATACTCTGGAAGTTGGGAGCGCAAACTAGAGTAATGTGAAACATAATTTCGCTCGAGTGTTGACTGTGGTCAAGAAAAGAAGGGACTACAAGTTGCAGGTGGAGTCACATGAAGTCTTTAGAGTAGCAGCGGTACTCACGGGATAAGCTCAAGTCCAATGTACATGAAAGTTTGACGCATTAACGAATTCATGGTGGTGAAGAATATTTGCCAAGGTGGAGTTTGTTAGAGTTGTGTCGAATATAGTGTACAAGGTAGGTTACAGTTGGACTTATAGTTGTATTGTGTTTACATAGGATATGAAGTCGTGTCCTAGTAGGACACTTGTATCCTAGGCCTCTCATATATAGCGAGGATAGACACACGATGTAACCTATGCCAACATAATAGCACAGGCGCGCAAGGGGGAGCCGGCGGCTTGTGCCGGCGCCCGGGTGGCTGGTGTGCGGTATTGTGACGGTGTCACGGGGAGGAGCGCCCGTAGTCAGGCCCCGGGGATGTAGCCATATCGGTGAACCCCGTTAACAAATCTCGGTGTCGTGCTTTTATGATTGCTTGGTCCTCGGATGATCGACAGTTATCTCAGATTTATTTTAACAGAAGCTGCTACTCTTGTTGTCCACTGCTGTATACTACTCCCTCCGTTCGAAAATACTTGTCATCAAAATGGATAAAAAAGAATGTATCTAGAAGTATTTTAGTTGTAGATATAATGTATTTTTATCCATTTTGTTGACACTTCGGACAGAGGGAGTACTAGCAATGGCAGCCCCTGCCACAAACTGCCTTCCTGGCTGTGTATTTGTCGTTAGTGGAACACATAGAGTAATTTCAATTATATTAAGTTTCAAAAATACAAATGTTTGTTTATTTATTATTCTTGGATGTGTCTGATCAAAATAGATGTTTGAAGCAGTCCTTGGAAGGATTGTCTTCCTTTTGTGATGGGAGAGGTGAGAAAGAAAAAACACTACAATTATTTCTTTTGGTAGAAGCAGATATTATTTGGGACAAAGAAAGAGCTTTGCATTATGGGATGAACAATCAATCAACATCACTGATTAGATAAATTACATACATTCCGATTCCAATGTGACAAATAAGACCAAAAAAAGAAAAAAAGGATAACAGGAAAACACAGCTCATTTCCCAAATTTCATCGTGAATTCATCGAATGCAGTCTTTAGTTTACAGTAACAGAATTCCAGATTGGATTTCCAGAAGCATATGGACATGCTCTCATTAACAAAGTTTCCCATGCCTGCTGATTAATGATGAATAGATACTTGTACTGCAGAAGAGTGATTACAGCTTATACAGAGCACAAGTGCCATCGGCCAAGAAGAGCTACTACTGAAGTATAGGCCGCATCAGGTACAGGCGTGCGCAGGCATGCTGAAGCTTGTCTAACAAATGCAACAGTAACTGATGAGCAGAATACTCATTTCACCCAGCTAGCTAGCGTAATGTACAAGAGGATCACATGTGGTTGCCTTGTTGCAGAGCATCTCATGTTCTCCCCCCTTCAGGATTGTGCGCTGACAATGCATTTGAGCTCGGGTGTAGATACTTCGTGTCCGACTCGCATTCTTTTCTCCTTGTCTTGGATGCAAAGCAGGAAACAGCTCATATAGAGCAGTAGTAACAACTAACAAGAACAGCCCAGATTTTCGTTGAGAAACTGATGTAACAACTGCAAAACCTCAGTCCAAAATGATCGCAGAATGTGCTTGACATTGCAGCCCAGAATATGATAATGATCACAAACTGAGTCAGTCAGTCTGTCTGTATCTTTGTCGATGCTAGCAAATAGGACAAGTATGAAAAGCGCACATGCCGGTTTTCTTTGACAGCCTTTAAACCAAAGAGCATGCGTGTAGGATGAACTAGAAGTTATATTAACAGAGAAGTAATAGGACTCAGATCCGAGTCCACGCGGACTTAACCCTGGGAGAGGTGGAAAGCATATATGTATCCTAAGTACAACAAAACAGGTATTAATATACAGAATATGTAAAGTACATGATCAGTTTACTTGTTTCTGCCAATGACAGATCCTACCAATTATGGGCTATGAAGTTCCATATTTCTAATCTAGGTGAAGAAATGCACATGAACACGGAGAATCGAATCACGTTAATTAGCTTTAGTAGGCAAGCCTAGCCTGTAACAAATTCACGTCAGCCATTGCTAGCTACAAATTGCTAATGTATTCTGCTAATACATAATATATGCACGATAGAGGAAACAGAAAACACTAACTTTGGGAAAGCGACGGCCACAAAATCCTTTCCCAAGATCCTTTTTGGCAAATTGTAACATTCCTTGTGTGCGATGTCATCAGGAAGAAACCTTAGCTTGGGACAGTCTCTGAATGATAGCTTGACGAGGTTTTGCATAGCGCCCTTCTCTATTTCAACTTGGTTGAGCTGTGTTGCGCCCCATCTGTATGGATTCTTAAGTTTTGGAAGTAAACCTGCGTAAAAGTCCAACCAATTCCCTTCAAAAGCCTAAGTACGCAAAGAAAGCATAGACCACGTAACACGAACAGATAGGAAAAGGTTTGTTCATCAAAATTGTTGCATGACAGGGTCAACTGAGTGAGGCAATTAAGGTGTGACCAAGAAGAGAAAAGTTGAGGCAACAATATTTTTCCTAACTGTCCTCCTAAACAAAGCAAATAGCGGGTTTGAGGTAAATGTAGCTCTTCCAGCCGCATCACCTCATCCTCAGCTGCAGCGTCTTCATCAGAGCCGCTAGTGGAAGACGGGATCATGTTCACCGCCGCACTGTGCAACCCAACAGACTTGTGTCGTCACTCAGAGAGGCGTTGTCTGAAACCATCGCGGTCGCCCTGGGATCCATCGCTCCAGCATCGACCGCGTGCCACACGAGACGGCCGCTGATGAAAAGAGCCGCCACCCGAAGGGTGGGAGGCGTATGACCTAAAAATGATCGACAGCTTCACACACGTAGGGAGGCTGCTAGATGTTTCTGTGGCTGCTCATAGTGGTGAGTATCATGTACTAGTATCATACATATGATACTAATGTATGATACTATTTTAGTATCATGTAAGATCATATTGTCATGCATAACACAAAGTAACATAGCATTTAACATGATATAGTATCTACCTATGTTACTCTAATCCCCTCTCTCTTCTTTAATTCTCTGCCACATCAGCATGTTTGTTATTCCCAAGTATATGATACCACCTAAGTTACCCCACTATGACCAGCCTGTAAGTGAGTCCGTTAGAGCGTGATTCTAAATAGTGAGCAAAGGCTGACTAGGTCCGATTCTCACCTAGTCTAACAACTGAAAATACTTAGTATTGAGGATCAGATGTCTGTGAACGCTATGGCTGGAGAGAGTCGGAAGAGTGTGTCGTTTCAATCAGTGTTTTAAATAGCGGGCTATGCCAAATAGCGGCGGCGGACCTCTAAATAATATATAGCCGAAGTCATAGCGGCCAATTTGCACATCAGACCATTACCAACATCCTGCTGAAAAGGTTATAGTCGGCTATTTAAAACTATGGTTTTAATGTGTCCAAACATATGTGAGATTGCAAATCAATTTGTGGTTAGATGGCTATGAGGACAGTGCTATTTCCTTTCCACTGAAGTTCAAGTCCAAGACCTGACATAGATGCTTACATTTTTCTGAATTTATTGCATGCTTTCCGGTGATGGCGTTTAATGAGATGAAACATTCACAGGGATGAGTGTATGCTCATGTAAGTGAATGACTTTGATTGTTCCTTGTTTAGAAAAATAGATGTGACATTTATTTAAAGAAAAAACATAAAAAAAGGAATTACAACGACGAGGAGAGGAATTAATAGTCGCCTGGATCTAAATTGTATCCACGAGCCACCACAGCGTTTCGTTTTGCAAAGTTCGCATGGAGTCCGTTTAAACAAAAACTTTATGGAGTTGAGATCGGGGAGTCGCCTCCGCTCCTCGCGGCATCAGCAGCTAGGTCTTCCACGCGGCGCCGCACCGGACCGCATCAGCGCCCTCCCCGACGACCTGCTCCTCCTCGTCCTCGCCCGCCTCCCATGCGCCGCGGCCGCCGCGCGCACCGGCGTCCTCTCCCGCCGGTGGCGCGGCCTCTGGGCCCATCTTCGCCAGATCGTCCTCCATGACACCGAGTTGGGCTCCATTGAACCGGCGCTCGGCCGCGTCTGTCCCGCGGTTTCCCTCCTCAAGATCCACGTCCCGGAGCCACCTGAGCAGGTCGACGCCGACAGCGTGAACTCGCTGCTGCGCGCAGCCGCAAGGCTGGAGCCGGAGGAGCTCTTCTTCCATCTCTCACCGTACTTGTTCGGCCCATTCCCGGTCGTCGATCTGCCTTGCTTCCGCCGCGCCACGTCCATCGCGTTGCACATGTTCTCGGCCATACGCGTGCCCGCCGGCGTCGAGTTCCCCGCGCTCGAGACGCTGTGCCTGTCCTGCTGCAATGACGCCTTCGACTCCTTGCTCTCCAGCTGCCCTCGCTTGCGCACACTTAAGCTCGACGGCATTGTGTTGAACGAGACCTCCCTAAGGGTCCACTCGCCGTCGCTGCTGGAGCTTGTTGTAGACCTCAGATTTACACACAGTGTCAGCATTGTTGCCCCTGCGCTTAAGCAGTTGACCGTGTCCTTCACCACCTCCAAGCTCTGCATCATCTCCGTCTCGGCACCAATGGTGGAGAAGGTCTCGTGGAATTGCTGCTACTACTATGGGGTGCATGTTGTTTTTGGTCTTTGGTACCTGGAGCAGGTGACTCTGCAGACGGCAGAGAGACAAGGACAGCTGCCTTCGCTGCACATTCGTGCCTCCGCCGTGCGCTCCCTCTCCTACTCAATTTACAGCAAACTCCGAGTAAAGTAATCTTTGTGAATGATATATATCCTGCCAATATTTATTTTTCTTCAGGGCTCAACTGTTGTTCATGATGACGCGGACAACTTTGCGCACGAGGTAGAGAAGCACATGGTTGCTACCTTCTCTGTTTTGGATCTACGTCTCACAACATATGGGCATGCTTTTGGAGCATTGGTGTTTCATCTCCTTGGGATGGATCGAATTCGTACCGCTATGCGGAGGCTTAAGGTCGTCCTACAGAGATTGGTACGGTAATTCTCATTTCCGATTACTTATCTCAACAATACATTGTGTAGTTATATATAAACATTTATTTTTTGTTTTAGGTGGAAGAAGGATGCGAATCAGATTGTCCATGTGAGCCCACACACTGGAGGTCCCAAACTGTCTCCTTGACTGCTCTTGAAGAAGTGGAGATCAACGGCTTCGAAGGAGAGGATCACGAGTTCGATTTTTTGAAACTGATAGTTAGATGTGCACCAATGCTTAAAAGAATGATTCTGAAGTTATCATGGGAGTCCTCGGAAAGTAATGATGTGTGCACAAAGATATCCAAATTCTTCAGGACGTTTTCTTCTTTGGATTGTTGTGCTCATCATAGCTCCGGTGAGGTATATGTTTGGCATGAATGATTAGCATGCTCTCCTAGATGAAACAAAGATATAATTGTTGTTCTTTGTAAGATTTGTCGAAAATTTGGTATTGACACGCCAACCATAAAGTTTGGTTGTTTATGTATCCCATTTATTAGCTGAATGAACATGCTATATTTCTATTGAATATTTGTGAGAATACCCTCATAGTTCTTTAAATTAAATATATAGAAGCTGAATAGTGCAGTGGGTGATAAGAAATTTTCAATGTTTTTTATGCAGGCATGCTTTTGCGTTTTGCAATCTTGTCTAATATGCACACCCTTATGTTTCACATCTGTAAGATTCTCTAAGTTAGCTGCATAGATATGTGATTTTAACTGGAAATATTAATTTGTGCCAAACCCCAAGGTGTTGCTCCTGGGTCTAGAAAGGCATCTCTCTCTTTTGGACGACATGAATAACACAGTTGTCATCGTCTCATTTCAAAGAAACATCACAAATCAGGGTGGAGACTTGTGTGAGATCTTACATTAGGTGAGATCAATGAAATCGTTTTTTTAAAAAGATCTTCATGTTCAAACATTTGAAAAAAATTGTAGACATACATCAATGGTTGATGTTCAACCTCAAAAGGTTTTAGCTCCTAATTTGACCTAGATTAATATAATTGAAAAAGACAAAATTGAACATGAATAGTGTTAAGGTACTATTCACCAAAACTGCCACTATTCACATCCGAATTTGTCTTTTTGAATCTCCAAATGTACATTGAGTTTTGAGGCGATTTGTTTTTCCAGAGTTGTAGACATACTCCACATGGAAGTTGTCAAATAATTTCAGAGTTTTTCCAAATGTTAAAGTATAAATTTTGGGGTTTGATCTCATTGATCTCATCTAATGTGAGATCTCATACAAGTCTTCCCCCACAAATCAGGACTCAACTATTTTCATGGTTCAGTCTGGTAAAATGAAAGAAAACCATTCAGGTTTTAGTATCAAAGAACATGAGCAACACAAGGCATGTTACTATTGGACATACATAAATTCAGTGACTGTTACACCATTACTTGAGCGACTTGTTGAACTCACACATCTAGTTTAACTACCCGACACACGAACACCCCCATTCACTCGTGCAAGCCTGCACTGTCTTTTCCCTTGTTGCTGCTTTTGTGGCAGATCATCATGTCCAGGGAGGAGATGATGGGTGCCCACCTTTCTCATGTGAAAATATCCTAGACATATTACTTCCTTTCCATTGGCGAGTTGATGCTCTTAAGTACGGTGTTGAAGCATATGAGCTGGGTAGCGCCAGTAGCAGGGGTTTACTTCCTTTCGTGGATATTTCAATTTTCCCAACTAGAAGAATTCTGCCTCAGAGAGGTTAAGAAAATACGTCAATATATGCCTCCGTGATTCAACCTGGTGATCACCCCACGGTTCCATTTTCTCCCAAATTTAGTTTCTCTGCCTATTTTCTTGAAGAATTAACTTGGGGAATTACAGCAGAGGTGGCAGCCTGGAAGCAGTTAACCAGGGAATAGCAATAATTTTCAACATTGCAATTACACCGCAAAGTTTGTCACTCCAGCAACTTGGCTTCTGTCATAATTATTCAAAAGAGTAAATTCATTTTCACAACCTAATTTAACCCCAAAAAACCGGTCGTTGTTTTTCTTTGCACACCACCGTGCAATTCAATCGTGTATTGCACTTGGCTCTAGTTTTTTTTTCTTCGATCTGATCAGGCCTAGCCTGTCCGGCACATGTCAGATTATGTCGAATTTCAAAACAATAGTCCAAAATACAACATAGAGTCAAATTCAAAGAAAGTCGAACATTGGTGTTTTGCGCAAATGGAATCGAGTTACTATGCAAATGGAATTGGCCCTATCTTTTTCGACAAAGCGTGGATTTTATTGACTCAAGATGTAGGATGCACACAGCCCACCAACAGATAAAAAAAACTGTAACTAGCAAAGTCATATCAGACCGAAGCTATGCATAGGTGAGAAAAAATAACAAGGCGATCAGACCACGATAGTCAAACTATAACAATAATCATCAAACTAGCAAAGTCGTATAAGACCAAAGCTATGCGTAGACGAGGAAAAAAAAGTGCCAAATGGAATTTTCCCTATCTAAACACCGTCCAAGTATGATCTGCAGATACTTCAAAGAGCAAGTATCTAGCGCAAACATCATGAATTGGGCTCGTGCTTTTCTCTGGAGTGAAGTGCACTTCGTAGAGTGCATGACCCAGTACTCTCCACCCTCCCCTGTCCCTCGCCCCCGTCGAGGATCTCTGCCGGGCAAAGACCGGTAGTGCCGGCGGCGGCAGGGCCACCCTTGGGCGCGGTCCCCCTGCATGCCTAGCTGTGGCACAGCTCCTGCTGGCGTGGTGCTGCAAGGCGGCGGCGGCGCTGCTCCTTTCCGTGTGTGATCGGGTGCTCTACCCGGTGGTGCGCCCTGGTTGCCCGGTGGCTTTTAGCGACGGGAGGGGCTGCCAATCCCCCTGATCTGGATCTGGATCTGGATCACAGTGGGTTGGTAGAGCTCGGCCCATGGGTGCGGTCGGGCGGCGGCGGGGTGGATCGTGGCAGCGTGAGGGCCTGCTACCGTGACAATAAAGATGGCGGTCCTCGTGCTCCAATCGCATCATTGCGACATCCTGCATGATGGGTCCTTCTTGATCTGGTCATCGACGTGTTTCGGTACTACGGTGGGATATCCTACCCAAGATATTTTGATTGAATAGAATTCGGTCATGCACGTCCATTTTCAACCTACGAGGTTCCATGAGGGCGTGACCCGAAGCTCTATTGTTTCTTGACACCATGGGACATGTTGGCTTCTCGATTTCTATGATGTAGACATCTGTGGAGAAGGTCATGGTGGCTGAGATTGGAGGATCATTTAGACGGACGGGACCGTCGAGGCGATGGAGTCAGGTAGATGTTTGATAACTCTCAAGAGTAGCAGTGTCAAGTGAGAGCAGCAGCACTAGAGGAATTCATTTTTGGTGGTTCTCCTCGAGTGCAGAGGTGGGACTTTCAGGGTGAAAATCTAAGGTCTACCCTTCATTGGTTTTGATTGGCAATTACCATGCTCAAGGATTTGGTTTGAGAGCTCGAACTTCTCCAGGGTGAAAACCTAAGATCTTGGATCGGGCAACGACGACACTTGTGCACTGTTTCCTTCTTGAAGACGTTGCTTTTGAAGACTTTTTATGTTGTTTGGGTATTGTATTTGGTGGTGGTTTGTATGCGGCTACTGGAGGAGTCTTCCAGTAGCCAATCATTGTGGCGGGGCCTTTTGTTTTTTTCCTTTGCTTTTATTTTTTTCCTTTGGTTGTGTGCATCTGGGATGTCTTTGCGACATCATGTAGGTGCAGAGTCTGGGTGTAATTGGTATCTTCGCGATATTAATATATTCTCTTTTAAAAAAATGACCCAGTACCCTAGAGATCCCCACTTCAGAGCAAATTTGAGTTTTGTTGTTGAAACCATAGTATATGGTATTGCCATCGCCAAGTTTTTTCCCGCTACGTGACATTATATGTTTTTTTACTTTCAAAACAGAATTTACATGCTTTTACTCATCATGGTCACAATCTTGTACATAAGCATATGCCTCCAAGTTCATCTATTTTACATCCATGTTTGTCGACTTACTGCGCAGTACTATGGAGGTTCTTGTTGGCACCCCTGGCTGTATGGATATCCCTAGCCTACAAGTACCGGAAAACAAGGATCACAATTGATGCAGTTGAGAAATTTCTTAGGATTCAACAAATGATTGGCCTGGTGAGTTACGCCTACATAGATATAGTTGCAGTCACAAGCCATTTTAGAGATAAACTGGGCCAAATGGGCTACGATTCTGTGTACAAGGGTGTGCTACTTCCAGGCGGTGTCCATGTCCACTAGTAGAAAACAGGGCTTTGTTCAGGCCGGGCCAGCCCATTAGTCCAGGTTCAGCCCAGAACCGGGACCTATGGTGGCATTGGTCCCGGTTTGTGAGGCCAGGGGGCCTGCCAGGCCTGGGCATTGGTCCCGGTTCGTCTGGCCCCTTTGGTCCCGGTTCATGGGACGAACCGGGACCAATGGGCCTCGCTTCTGACCCACCACCATTGGTTTCGGTTGGTGGCTTGAACCGGGACCAAAGGGTGTCCTTTAGTCCCAGTTCCAGCCACAAACCCGGACTAATGTGATGCCTATATATACCCCCTCGCCGGCGAACAGAGCACTCCACACTGCTCTATTTTTTCTGGCCGGCGAGGGGAGAGCTTTGTGGTGCTCTACCTCACCTACTATGCACATGAGTTGTTCGATAGAATGCCCGAGCCACACCACTTAAGCTTTCTCCTCTCCAAGCTCGACCTCCAAGCTCCATTTTCCTCAATATTTTTCTAGGTTCAGCGGTCCGTCATGTCCCGTCCCCGTCTTCACCGCCGTCGATCGCCCGCGCCGATCTCGTCGCCGGCACCACCGTGCTGAGCCTCTTGTTCTTATCTTCATTCTGAAAGGAAAAAAAATTCTTACTTGTATGTTTAGATAGATACTTGTATAATTTTCTTACTTCTATTATTGCTTCTTATTATATAGTGCGATGGTTTTGTATCCGCCCCCGTCGGCCCTCTTCCTATCTATGATTCGGATGTGGTATATATTATCTTTTATAACTATTTGGTTCATTTGTTGTTTATGACAATTATGCCGACCAACGTAACATAAATTTTATTTATCTAGGAGGTATGTGAACCGGAAACTCCAATCGACTCTATTGTCGAGAGGTTAAATTTAGTTGAAGAAGAAAACAATTACTTGAAGAAAAAAATAAAAAAATCGAGGAGGAGAAGATGATATTGGAGTTGCATGTTGCGGATGTCGTCGATGATCACAAGACCAAGATGGATGCAATACGGTTAAAGATTAGAAAGATTAGAAAATATGCCATTCATACCGAGACTTGGTATCATTATGCCGTTTGATCAATTGCTACCTTGATTGCGATTATGATTACATTTGTTTTTGCATTGGAATATTTTACATAGTTTCAATGAATGGATTAATTAGATGCTCTGGAGAGCTATATGTTGTTCAATGAGAACTATGTATGTACTTTGGTTTTAATGTGATGATGAACTTCTATTAATTTGGTCACTTAATTATATATTCATGATGTTCCGTAATGGTTTTTGACACACTTAATTATATATAATGCACGCTGATGAACCGGCAATGGATGTACGGTGACAGACACACCTTGAGTACATTAAGAGCGTGCATAATTTTCTTGAAGTGGCTGAGGCAAACAAGCAGAATGGTTTTATGTGTTGTCCATGCCCTATATGTGGGAATCCGAAGTCTTACTCTGACTCGAAAACCCTTCACACCCACCTGCTTTGTAAGGGTTTCATGCCACAATATAATGTTTGGACCAAGCACAGAGAAATAGGGGTTATGATGGAAGACAACAAAGAAGAAGAGGATGATGACAACTATGTGCCACCTGAATACAGTGATGCTGCAACGGGGGAAGCTGTTGAAGATCAAGAGGAACAAGCCGATGTGCCCGATGATGATCTCCGCCGAGTCATTGTTGATGCAAGAAGACAATGCGAAAGTCAAAAGGAGAAGCTGAAGTTCGATCGCATGTTAGAGGATCACAAAAAAAGTTTGTACCCCAATTGCGAAGATGGCAACACAAAGCTCGGTACCGTACTGAAATTTCTGCAGTGGAAGGCAGAGAATGGTGTGCCTGACAAAGGATTTGAGAAGCTACTGAAAATATTGAAGAAGAAGCTTCCAAAGGATAACGAATTGCCCGACAATACGTATGCAGCAAAGAAGGTTGTATGCCCTCTAGGATTGGAGGTGCAGAAGATACATGCATGCCCTAATGACTGCATCCTGTACCATGGTGCGTATGAGGATTTGAACGCATGCCCGGTATGTGGTGCATTGCGGTATAAGATCAGACGAGATGGCCCTGGTGATGTTGACGGCGAGCGCCCCAGGAAGAGGGTTCCTGCAAAGTTGATGTGGTATGCTCCTATAATACCAGGGTTGAAACGCTTGTTCAAAACAAAGAGCATGCCAAGTTGATGCGATGGCATAGAGAGGACCGTAAGAAAGACAGGAAGTTGAGAGCACCCGCTGACAGGTCACAGTGGAGAAAAATCGAGAGAAAGTACTGGGAGGAATTTGTAGGTGACGCAAGGAACGTATGGTTTGGTTTAAGCGCGGATGGCATTAATCCTTTTGGGGAGCAGAGCTACAATCACAACACCTTCCTCCTTGGCTGTGCATGAAGCGTGAGTTCATTATGATGCCAGTTCTCATCCAAGGCCCTAAGCAACCCGGCAATGACACTGATGTGTACCTAAGGCCATTAGTTGAAGAACTTTTACACCTGTGGATTCAAAATGGTGTACGTGTGTGGGATGACCACAAACATGAGGAATTTGACCTGCATGCGTTGCTGTTTGTCACCATCAATGATCGGCATGCTCTCAGTGACCTTTCAGGACAGACAAATAAGTGATACCACGCATGCATGCAATGTTTAGATGACACCGAAAGTATATACCTGGACAAATGCAGGATGAATGTGTCCCTGGGGCATCGTCGATTCCATATGACCAACCATCAATGTCGAAAGAAAGGCAAGCATTTCAAAGTCGAGGCAGATCACCGAAAGAAGCCCTCCATGCGTATCGGTGATCACGTACTTGCTATGGTCAATGATTTAAAAGTAATCTCCGGAAAGGGTCCCGGCGGACTATCTGTTCCGAATGACGCTTGATACGTCTCCAACGTATCTATAATTTTTGATTGTTCCATGCTATTATATTACCTACTTTCCATGTTTAATGGGCTTTATTATAGACTTTTATATTATTTTTGGGACTAACTTATTAACCGGAGGCCCAGTCCAAATTGTTGTTTTTTGCCTATTTCAGTGTTTCGCAGAAAAGGAATATCAAACGGAGTCCAAACAGAATGAAACCTTCGGGAGAGTTATTTTCGGAACAAACGCAATCCAGGAGACTTGGAGTGGACGTCAAGAAAGAAACGAGTCGGCCACGAGGCAGGAGGGCACGCCTCGGGGGGGGGGGGGGTAGGCGCGCCCCCACCCTCATGGGCCCCTCGTGGCTCCCCTGACCAACTTTTTTCGCCTATATATACTCATATACCCTGAGAACATCCAAGAGCACCACGAAACCCTATTTCCACCGCCGCAACCTTCTGTACCCATGAGATCCCATCTTGGGCCTTTTCCTGCGCTCCGCCGGAGGGGGAATCGATCACGGAGGGCTTCTACATAACACCACAGCCTCCCCGATGAAGTGTGAGTAGTTTACCTCAGACATTCGGGTCCATAATTATTAGCTAGATGGCTTCTTCTCTCTCTTGGGATCTCAATACAAAGTTCTCCTCGATCTTCTTGGAGATCTATCTGGTGTAATACTTTTTGCGCTGTGTTTGTCGAGATCCGATGAATTGTGGGTTTATGATCAAGATTATCTATGAACAATATTTGAATCTCCTCTGAATTCTTTTATGTATGATTTGTTATCTTTGCAAGTCTCTTCGAATTATCAGTTTGGTTTGGCCTACTAGATTGATCTTTCTTGCAATGGGAGAATTGCTTAGTTTTGGGTTCAATCTTGCGGTGTCCTTTCCCAGTGATAGCAGGGGCAGCAAGGCACGTATTGTATTGTTGCCATCGAGGATAAAAAGATGGGTTTATATCATATTGCTTGAGTTTATCCCTCTACATCATGTCATCTTTCTTAATGCGTTACTCTGTTCTTATGAACTTAATACTCTAGATGCATGCTGGATAGTGGTCGATGTGTGGAGTAATAGTAGTAGAAGCAGAATCGTTTTGATCTACTTGTCGCGGATGTGATTCCTATATACATGATCATGCCTAGATATTCTCATAATTATGCACTTTTCTATTAATTGCTCGACAGTAATTTGTTCACTGATACGTCTCCAACGTATCTATAATTTTTGATTGTTCCATGCTATTATATTACCAATTTTGGATGTTTACGGGCTTTACTTTACACTTTTATATCATTTTTGGGACTAACCTATTAACCGGAGGCCCAGCCCGAATTGCTGTTTTTTTTCTGCCTATTTCAGTGTTTCGAAGAAAAGGAATATCAAACGGAGTCCAAACGGGATGAAACCTTCGGGAGCGATCTTTTTGGAACAAATCCAAATCAGGAGACTTGGAGTGGACGTCAAGCAACGAGCGAGGCGGCCACGAGGGTGCCCGACGCGCCCTAAGGGGGTGGGCGTGCCCCCTACCCTCGTGGGCCCCTCGAGCATCCACCGACCTACTTCTTCCTCCTATATATATCTACGTACCCCGAAACCATCCAGGAGCACCACGAAAACCTAATTCCACCGCCGCAACCTTCTGTATCCGCGAGATCCCATCTTGGAGCCTTCATCGGCGCTCCACCGGAGGGGGAATCGACCATGGAGGGCCTCTACATCATCTCCAAGGCCTCTCCAATGAGTTGTGAGTAGTTTACCACAGACCTTCGGGTCCATAGTTATTAGCTAGATGGCTTCTTCTCTCTCTTTGATTCTCAATACAAAGTTCTCCTTCCTCTCCTTGGAGGTCTATTCGATGTAACTCTTTTTGCGGTGTGTTTGTCGAGATCCGATGAATTGTGGGTTTATGATCAAGTTTATCTATGAGAAATATTTGAATCTCCTCTGAATTCTTTTATGTATGATTGGTTATCTTTGCAAGTCTCTTCGAATTATCAGTTTGGTTTGGCCTACTAGATTGATCTTTCTTGCAATGGGATAAGTGCTTAGCTTTGGGCTCAATCTTGGGGTGTCCTTTCCCAGTGACAGCGGGGGCAGCAAGGCACGTATTGTATTGTTGCCATCAAGGATAAAAGACGGGGTTTATATCATATTGATTGAGTTTATCCCTCTACATCATGTCATCTTGCTTAATGCGTTACTCTGTTCTTCATGAACTTAATACTCTAGATGCAAGAAGGAGTCGGGCGATGTGTGGAGTAATAGTATTAGATGCAGAATCGTTTCGATCTACTTGTTGCGGACGTGATGCCTATATACATGATCATGCCTAGATACTCTCATAACTATGCACTTTTCTATAAATTGCTCGACAGTAATTTGTTCACCCACCGTAATACTTATGCTATCTTGAGAGAAGCCACTAGTGAAACCTATGCCCCCGGGTCTATCTTTTATCATATAAGTTTTCCATCTACTTTTATTTGCATCTTTTATTTTCCAATCTATATAATAAAAATACCAAAAATATTTATCTTATCTTATTATCTCTATCAGATATCACTTTCGCAAGTTACCGTGAAGGAATTGACAACCCCTTTACCGCGTTGGTTGCGAGGTTCTTGTTTGTTTGTGTAGGTGTGTGGGACTTTTGAGGAGCCTCCTACTAGATTGATACCTTGGTCCTCAAAACTGAGGGAAATACTTACGCTACTTTGCTGCATCACCCTTTCCTCTTCAAGTAAAAAACCAACGCATGCTCAAGAGGTAGCAAGAAGGATTTCTGGCGCCGTTGCCGGGGAGGTCTTCGCTCAAGTCAAGACATACTAAGTACCCATCACAAACTCATCTCCCTCGCATTACATTATTTGTCATTTGCCTCTCGTTTTCCTCTCCCCCACTTCACCTTTGCCGTTTTATTCGCCCTCTCTTTTCTGTTTGCCTCTTTTTCACTTGTCTCTTGTGTGCTTGTGTGTTGGATTGCTTGTCGCGATGGCTCAAGATAATACCAAATTGTGTGACTATTCCGATACCAATAATAATGATTTCCTTAGCACTCTGATTGCTTCTCTTGATGATGTTGAATCTTGTAAATCAATGCTGCTTTGTTGAATCTTGTTATGAAAGATCAATTCTCCGGCATTCCTAGTGAAGATGTCGCTACTCATCTAAACAACTTTGTGGATTTGTGTGATATGCAAAAGAAGAAAGATATGGATAATGATATGTTAAATTGAAGTTATTTCCGTTTTCACTTAGAGATCGTGCTAAAACTTGGTTTTCGTCTTTGCATAAAAATAGTATTGATTCACGGAATAAGTGCAAAGATACTTTTATCTCTAAGTATTTCCCTCCCGCTAAGATCATCTCTCTTAGAAACGATATTATGAATTTTAAACAACTTGATCATGAGCATGTTGCACAATCTTGGGAGAGAATGAAATTAATGACACGTAACTGCCCAACACATGGTTTGAATTTGTGGATGATCATACAAAACTTTTATGCCCGATTGAATTTTGCTTCTAGAAATCTTTTAGATTCAGCCGCGGCAGGTACTTTTATGGAAATCACTTTAGGAGAAGTGATAAACCACAAGTATAGGGGATTGCAACAGTTTTTGAGGGTAGAGTATTCAACCCAAATTTATTGATTCGACACAAGGGGAGCCAAAGAATATTCTCAAGTATTAGCAGTTGAGTTATCAATTCAACCACACCTGGATAACTTAGTATCTGCAGAAAAGTATTTAGTGGCTAAGTAGTATGATAGTAATGGTAACAGTGGCACAAGTAACGATAGCAGTTTTGTAGTACTTGTAACAGTAGCAACGGTAAAGTAAATAAGAAAATCACAATATGTGAAAAGCTCGTAGGCATTGGATCAGTGATGGATAATTATGTCGGATGCAATTCATCATGTAATAGTTATAACATAGAGTGACACAGAACTAACTCCAGTTCATCAATGTAATGTAGGCATGTATTCCGAATATAGTCATACGTGCTTATGGAAAAGAACTTGCATGACATCTTTTGTCCTACCCTCCCGTGGCAGCAGGGTCCTAATGGAAACTAAGGGATATTAAGGCCTCCTTCTAATAGAGTACCGGACCAAAGCATTAACACATAGTGAATACATGAACTCCTCAAACTACGGTCATCACTGAGAAGTATCCCGATTATTGTCACTTCAGGGTTGTCGGATCATAACACATAATAGGTGACTATAGACTTGCAAGATAGGATCAAGAACTCACATATATTCATGAAAAGATAATAGGTTCAGATCTGAAATCATGGCACTCGGGCCCTAGTGACAAGCACTAAGCATAGCAAAGTCATGGCAACATCAATCTCAGAACATAGTGGATACTAGGGACCAAACCCTAACAAAACTAACTTGATTACATGGTAAATCTCATCCAACCCATCACCGCCTAGCAAGCCTACGATGGAATTACTCACGCATGGCGGTGAGCATCATGAAATTGGTGATGGAGGATGGTTGATGATGACGATGACGACGAATCCCCCTCTTCGGAGCCCCGAACGGACTCCAGGTCAGCCCTCCCGAGAGAGATTAGGGCTTGGCGGCGGCTCCGTATCGTAAAACACGATGAAAATTTCTCTCTCATTTTTTCTCCGCGAGACGGAATATATGGAGTTGGAGTTGAGGTCGGTGGAGCATCAGGGGGCCCACGAGACAGGGGGGGCGTGCTATATCTTGAGCTAGCGTTGGTTTTCCCCGAAGAGGAGAGGGTGATGCAGCAAGTGTAGCGTAAGTATTTCCCCTCAGTTTTGAGAACCAAGGTATCAATCCAGTAGGAGGATCCTCAAAAGTCCCACGCACCTACACAAACAAACTGAGAACTCGCAACCAACGCAATAAAGGGATTGTCAATCCCTTCATGGCCACTTGCAGAAATGAGATCTGATAGAGATAGTAAGATAAGATAAATATTTTTTTGGTATTTTATAATATAGATGCAAAAAGTAAAGATGCAAATAAAGTAGATTGAAAGCAAATATGATAAGAGATAGACCCGGGGGCCATAGGTTTCACTAGAGGCTTCTCTCGAAATAGCATAAGTATTACGGTGGGTGAACAAATTACTGTCGAGCAATTGATAGAAAAGCGCATAGTTATGAGATTATCTAGGGATTGCCATGAAACAGATGCACTAGAGCTATAAATAAATGCTCAACAAAAGAAAACTAGCGGGTGTGCATCCAACTTGCTTGCTCACGAAGACCTAGGGCATTTGAGGAAGCCCATCATAGGAATATACAAGCCAAGTTCTATAATGAAAAATTCCCACTAGTATGAAAAAGACAACTTATGAGACTCACTATATGAAAAACATGGTGCTACTTTGAAGCACAATATATGAGACTCACTACATGAAGAACAAGGTGCTACTTTGAAGCACAAGTGTGGAAAAAGAGATAGTAGCATTGCCATTTTTATTTATTTATTTTTCTTTTTTTTCTTTTTTTCTTTTTTTTTCTCTTCTTTTTTTTCTTGGGCCTTTTTTTTCTTTTGGCCTTTCTTCTTTTTTTTCTCTAGGTAATGCTCTAAAAATGATGATCATCACACTTCTATTGATTACAACATATGAATTACAACTCGAAATTATAACAAGATATGACTCTATATGAATGCCTCCGGCGGTGTACCGGGATGGTGAAATGAATCAAGAGTGACATGTATGAAAAATAATGCATGGTGGTTTTGCCACAAATACGATGTCAACTACATGATCATGCAATGGCAATATGACAAAAGTAATGTATGTCATGATGATGATGATAAAAGGAACGGTGGAAAGTTGCATGGCAATATATCTCGGAATGGCTATGGAAATGCCGTAATAGGTAGGTATGGTAGATGTTTTGAGGAAGATATAAGGAGGTTTATGTGTGATAGAGCGTATCGTATCACGGGGCTTGGATGCACCGGCGAAGTTTGCACCAACTCTCAAGGTGAGAAAGGGCAATGCACGGCACCGAAGAGGCTAGCAATGGCGGAAAGGTAAAAGTGCGTATAATCCATGGACTCAACATTAGTCAAAAGAACTCATATACTTATTGCAAAAATTTAGAAGTCATCAAAAACCAAGTACTACGCGCATGCTCCTAGGCGGATAGATTGGTAGGAAAAGACCATCGCTCATCCCTGACCGCAACTCATAAGGATGCACAAGCCAGGTACACTTCATGTTTCAAATTTGTTACACAACTTTAACCATACGTGCATGCTACGGGACTTGCTAACTTCAACACAAGCATTCTTTAAATTCATAATCACCCAACTAGCATGACTTTAATATCACTACCTCCATATCTCAAAACAATTATCAAGCATCAAATTGTTCATAGCATCCAATTCACTTTCTATGATAGTTTTTATTATACCCAACTTGGATGCTCATCATTCTAGGACCAACTTTATGATCATAGCAAAAACCATGCTGTTATAAAAGACTCTCAAAATAATATAAGTGAAGCATGAGAGACTAGCAATTTCTTCAAAATTAAGATACCACCGTGCTCTAAAAGATATAAGTGAAGCACAAGAGCAAAAACTATCAAGCTCAAAAGATATAAGTGAAGCACATAGAGTATTCTAGCAAATTCTAATAAAATAGGCTTCTCCCAAAAGGTGTGTACAGCAAGGATGATTGTGGCAAACTAAAAAGCAAAGACTAATATAATACACAACACTCCAAGCAAAACACATATCATGGGGCGAATAAAAATATAGCTCCAAGTAAAGTTACCAATGAACAAGACCAAAGAGGGGATGCCTTCCCGGGGCATCCCCAAGCTTAGGCTTTTGGCTATTATTGAATATCTTGGGGTGCCTTGGGCATCCCCAAGCTTAGGCTCTTGCCACCCTTTATTCCATAGTCCATAAAAGCTTTACCCAAAACTTGAAAACTTCACAACACAAAATTCAACAGGAAATCTTATAAGCTCCGTTAGTGAAAGAAAACAAAATAACCACATAAGTTACTGCAATTAACTCATTCTTTATTTATTTTGGTGTTAAACCTATTGTATTCCAACTTCCTTATGGTTTATGAACTAATTTACTAGCCATAGATGCATTGAAATAAGCAAACTACACATGAAAAACAGAACCTGTCAAAAACAGAACAGTCTGTAGCAATCTGCAACTAACGCAAACTTATCGAACTCTAAAAATCCTACGAAAATAGGAAGTACTGGAAAATTTGTTTATTGATCAGCAGAAAAACGAATCAATGCAAAAGCATGTTTATGTGATTTATTAAATTTTTTTCTCGTGAGCACAAAGTTTCTATTTTTCAGCAGAATCAAATCAACTATCATCATAGTATATCCTCTAGGTTCTACTTGGCACAAACACTAAATAAAACATGAAAACACATCTAAACAGAAAGTAGAAACAAAATTTAAAACTAAACAGGAACAAAAACTAAGAACATAAAGAAAAATTGGGTTGCCTCCCAACTAGCGCTATCGTTTAACGCCCCTAGCTAGGCATAAAAACGAAGATAGATCTAAGTAGTGCCATCTTTGGCACTAAATTCATAAGTAGCACGCATGATAGATTCATAAGGTAATTTGACTTTCTTTCTTGGAAAGTGCTCCATGCCTTTCTTTAAGGGAAATTGTAATCTAATGTTCCCTTCCTTCATATCAATAATCGCACCAATCGTTCTAAGGAAAGGTCTACCAAGAATAATAGGGCAAGAAAGATTGCAATCTATATCAAGAACGATAAAATCTACGGGTACCACATTTCTATTTGCAGCAATAAGAACATCATTGATCCTCCCCATAGGCTTTTTATTGGTGGAATCCGAAAGGTGAATATTTAAAGAGCAGTCTTCAAGATCATGGAAACCTAGAATATCACGTAAATTTTTCGGAATCGTGGAAACACCAGCACAGAATTCACACAAAGCAAAACACTCATAATCTTTGATTCTAATTTTTATAGTAGGTTCCCACTCATCATTAAGTTTTCTAGGTATAGAAACTTCCAAATTAAGTTTTTCATCATAAGATTGCATCAAGGCATCAACAGTATGTTTGGTAAAAGATTTGTTTTGACAATAAGCATGAGGAGAATTAACAACGGATTGCAACAAGGAAATAAAACTTTTTAAAGAGCAATTATCATAGTCAAATTCCTTGAAATCAGAGATAGTGGGTTCAACATTATTAGAAGTTGAGGATTCTCCAATCTCACTTTTACCAAATTTAGTATTAAGATCTAAAGACTCCGAATTATTGGGACGCCTTCTAGGCAAAGTTGATTCATCATAAGTCCCAAAATCATCAAAATTCATATTGAAAAACATAGATCTAATAGGAGACACATCAATAACTTTAAGATCCTCATCATTATTTTCACGAAAACTAGAACAACACGCTTTTATAAAGCTATCTTTCTTAGCACGCAATCTAGTGGTTCTTTCCTTGCACTCGTCAATGGAAATTCTCATTACTTTGAGAGACTCATTGATATCATGCTTAGGAGGAGAAGGTCTAAGTTTAAGAGAATCAACATCAAGCGAAAGTCTATCAACGTTCCTAGCCAAATCATCAACTTTGAGCAATTTTTCTTCAAGCAAAGCATTAAAATTCTTTAGATAAATCATAAATTCTTTCACACTATTCTCAAAATCAGAGGGCATCTTATCAAAATTACCAGAAGAATTATTGTAGGAATTTCCATAATTATTAGAGGAATTACTAGGGAACGGTCTAGCATTAAAATTTCATCTATAAGCATTGTTTCCAAAACTATTCCTACCAACAAAATTCACATCCATAGATTCATTATTATTATCAATCAAGGAAGACAAAGGCATATCATTAAGATCAAGAGGAATATTTTTAGTAGCAAACATCTTCATAAGTTCATCCATCTTTCCACTCAAAACATTGATTTCTTCTATAGCATGCACTTTTTACTAGAAGATCTTTCGGTGTGCCATTGAGAATAATTAGACATAATATTATCAAGAAGTTTTGTAGCATCTCCTAACGTGATTTCCATAAAGGTGCCTCTCGCGGCCGAATCTAAGAGATTTCTAGAAGCAAAGTTCAAACCGGCATAAAATTTTTGTATGATCATCCATAAATTCAAACCATGAGTAGGGCAATTGCGAAGCATCAATTTCATTCTTTCCCAATATTGGGCAACATGCTCATGATCAAGTTGTTTAATATTCATAATATCGTTCCTAAGAGTGATAATCATAGCGAGAGGAAAATACTTAGAGATAAAAGCATCTTTGCACTTGTTCCAAGAATCAATACTTTTTTAGGCAAAGTCGAAAACCAAACTTTAGCACGATCTCTTAGTGAAAACGGAAATAACTTCAATTTGACAATATTGTTATCCGTATCTTTCTTATTTTGCATATCACACAAATCAACAAAATTGTTTAGATGAGTAGCGGCATCTTCACTAGGAAGGCCGGCGAATTGATCTTTCATAACAAGATTCAGCAAAGCAACATTGATTTCACAAGACTCAACATCATTAAGAGGAGCAATCGGAATATTAAGGAAATCATTTTTATTGGTATTCGAGAAATCAAACAATTTGGTATTATCTTGCGCCATGGCAACAAGTAATCCAACACACAAGCAAGCAGAAAAACGGCAAGCGAAAAAGAGAGGAGGAGGTTTGGAAAGAGAAGGCGAATAAAAAGGCAAGGGTGAAGTGGGGGAGAGGAAAACGAGAGGCAAATGGAAAATAATGTAAATGCGAGGGAGATGGGTTTGTGATGGGTACTTGGTATGTCTTGACTTGAGCGAAGACCTCCGCGGCAATGGCGCCAGAAATCCTTCTTGCTACGTCCTGAGCTAGCGTTGGTTTCCCCCGAAGAGGAGAGGGTGATGCAGCAAGTGTAGTGTAAGTATTTCCCTCAGTTTTGAGAACTAAGGTATCAATCCAGTAGGAGGCTCCTCAAAAGTCCCACGCACCTACACAAACAAACTGAGAACTCGCAACCAATGCAATAAAGGGGTTGTCAATCCCTTCACGGCCACTTGCAAAAGTGAGATCTGATAGAGATAGTAAGATAAGATAAATATATTTTTGGTATTTTATAATATAGATGCAAAACATAAAGATGCAAATAAAGTAGATTGAAAGCAAATATGATAAGAGATAGACCCGGGGGCCATAGGTTTCACTAGAGGCTTCTCTCGAAATAGCATAAGTATTACGGTGGGTGAACAAATTACTGTCGAGCAATTGATAGAAAAGCGCATAGTTATGAGATTATCAAGGCATGATCATGTATATAGGCATCACGTCCATGACAAGTAGACCGACTCCTGCCTGCATCTACTACTATTGCTCCACACATCGACCGACTCCTGCCTGCATCTAGATTATTAAGTTCATAAGAACAGAGTAACGCATTAAGCAAGATGACATGATGTAGAGGGATAAACTCATGCAATATGATATAAACCCCATCTTGTTATCCTCGATGGCAACAATGCAATACGTGTCTTGCAACCCTTTCTGTCATTGGGTAAGAACACCGCAAGATTGAACCCAAAGCTAATCACTTCTCCCATGGCAAGAAAGATCAATCTAGTATGCCAAACCAAACTGATAATTCGAAGAGACTTGCAAAGATAACTCAATCATACATAAAAGAATTCAGGGAAGATTCAATTATTATCCACAGATAAATCTGATCATAAATCCACAATTCATCGGATCTAGACAAACACACCGCAAAAAGAGATTACATCGAATAGATCTCCACAAGAGAGGGGGAGAACATTGTATTGAGATCCAAAAAGAGAGAAGAAGCCATCTAGCTAATAACTATGGACCCGTAGGTCTGTGGTAAACTACTCACAACTCATCGGAGGGGCAAGGATGTTGATCTAGAAGCCCTCCGTGGTCGATTCCCACTCCAGCAGAGTGCCGGCGAAGGCTCCAAGATGGGATCTCGCGGATACAGAAGGTTACGACGGTGGAAATTGTGTTTCGTGGTGCTCCTGGATGTTTTCGGGATACATAGGTATATATAGGAGGAAGAAGTACGTCGGTGGCCTCCCGAGGGGCCCACAAGACAGGGGGCGCGCCCTACAGGGGGGGGGACGGCCTCCTATCTCGTGGCTTCCTCGGCAGCTTCTTGACTTGCACTCCAAGCTCTCCGGATCACGTTCGTTCCAAAAATCACGCTCCCGAAGTTTTCATTCCGTTTGGACTCCGTTTGATATTCCTTTTCTTCGAAATACTGAAATAGGCAAAAAAACAGCAATACGGACTGGGCCTCCGGTTAGTAGGTTAGTCCCAAAAATGATATAAATGTGTAAAATAAAGCCCATAAACATCCAAAAGGGGTAATATAATAGCATGGAACAATCAAAAATTATAGATACATTGGAGATGTATCAGCGCGCCCAGGGGAAGGGGGCGCGCTCCCACCCTCGTGGACAGGGTGTGGGCCCCCTGGCCTTGATTCTTTCACCAGTATTTTTTATATTTTCCAAAAGTTATCTCCGTGGATTTGCAGGTCACTCCGAGAACTTTTATTTCTGCACAAAAATAACATCATGGCAGTTCTGCTGAAAAGAGCGTCAGTCCGGGTTAGTTTCATTCAAATCATGCAAGTTAGAGTCCAAAACAAGGGCAAAAGTGTTTGGAAAAGTAGATACGTTGGAGACGTATCAACTCCCCCAAGCTTAAACCTTTGCTTGTCCTCAAGCAATTCAGTTGATAAACTGAAAGTGATAAAGAAAAACTTTTACAAACTCTATTTCCTCTTGTTGTTGTAAATATGTAAAGCCAGCATTCAAGTTTTTAGCAAAGATTATGAACTAACCATATTCATAATAACACTTAGGTCTCACATTTAATCATATCAATGGCATAATCAGCTAGCGAGCAATAATAATAAAACTCGAATGACAACACTTTCTCAAAACAATCATAATATGATATAACAAGATGGTATCTCGCTAGCCCTTTCTGAGACCACAAAACATAAATGCAGAGCACCTTTAAAGACCAAGGACTGACTAAACATTGTAATTCATGGTAAAAGAGATCCAGTCAAGTCATACTCAATATAAACTAATAGTAATGCATGCAAATGACAGTGTGCTCTTCAGCGGGTGCTTTTTAATAAGAGGGTGATGACTCAACATAAAAGTGAATAGATAGGCCCTTCGCAGAGGGAAGCAAGGATTTGTAGAGGTGCGAGAGCTCGATTTTGAAATAGAGAGATAAATAAAATTTTGAGCGGTATACTTTCACTGTCAACATAACAACTATGAGATCTCGATATCTTCCATGCTACACACATTATAGGCGGTTCCCAAACAGAATGGTAATGTTTATACTCCCCTGATACGTCTCCAACGTATCTATAATTTTTGATTGTTCCATGCTATTATATTACCTGTTTTGGATGTTTATGGGCTTTATTTTACACATTTATATCATTTTTGGGACTAACCTACTAACCGGAGGCCCAGCCCGTATTGCTGTTTTTTTTCCTATTTCAGTATTTCGAAGAAAAGGAATATCAAATGGAGTCCAAACGGAATGAAACCTTTGGGAGCGTGATTTTTGGAACGAACGTGATCCAGAGGACTTGGAGTGCAAGTCAAGAAGCAGCCGTAGCTTCCACGAGAGGGTAGGGCGCACTACTAGGAAAAGGCCTACTAATGGCGCACCGGTTTTGCCTACTAATGGCGCACTACCGGTGCGCCATTACTATCACGCCACTAGTATTTTTACTAATGGCGCACCACTGGTGCGCCATTAGTATCTGGTATACTAATGGCGCACCACGCAGTGCACTATTAGTTTTGCCCACAGTGCGCCACTAGTGTCTACTATACTAATGACGCACCACATGGTAGTGCGCCATTAGTAACAATTTTTTTAATTTTTTTTCTTAAACTCAGGTCACTATTTCACATATGAGATATCCAACAAATATATACAACAAGCATCCATATAACAATCATATCTAACACACAAGTTCCATCATATATACATACATAGCCAACACATAGTTCCATCGTTACATATTACAAAAGTTTCACATTGTTCATCCAACACCGTTATCCATCGATTCACAAAAGTTTCACATTGATACAAAATAAAAACACAAATGGAAAAGAAGCACTCCATCCATGCAAGCTTCCGTGAATTAAATCAAATCTGCAAAATGATAAACAAGAAGTTAGAAGAAGAAGAAGAAGAAGAAGAAGACTAGCTAGAAGAATACTAGAAGAAGAAGAACACTAGCTAGAAGAAGAATAAGAAGAATTTTGGAAAAGAAGAAGAATAATAAGAAGACTATAAGCTTATTATGTAAACTTGATCATTTTGTGCTAACATAAGTTATTTTGGAGCTAACCTATAGGAAACTAAGCATATAGGCTCTAAGTTAGTATATTAGAGCCAACTTAGGTAAAATGAAGCTAACCTATGTCATTTTGGAAAAGAAGAAGAATAAGAAAAAGACTATAAACTTATTATGTAAACTTGATCATTTTGTGCTAACATAAGTTATTTTGGAGCTAACCTATAGGAAACTAAGCATATAAGCTCTAAGTTAGCATATTAGAGACAACTTAGGTAAAATGAAGCTAACCTATAGGAAACTAAGCATATTAGAGATAACATAGGTAACTAAGTATATATATATCATTTTGGAGATCTGACATACCTGACAAAGTTCAGTTCTCATGCATTGTTCTTCTCCTTCTCCTTCCTCAGCCTGATGCGCCAAGAGCGGCGAGGCGGTGGAGGCTGTGGAGGCAGTGGGATGTAGTCTTCTACCACAATTGGCGTGGTCATGTCGCCTAGCTGTGGGATCTCCGGCGCCACCACCGGTGCGTGGTCATTGTCAGGCACCACCACCATCGCAAGGCCACCTTCAGGCAGGATGGGCACGACCATCGCTAGGTCATCCTCAGCCACCTCCATCTCTTGCCCACGGTCAGCCACCACCATCTCTTGCCCTTGGTCAGCCACCACCAGGGCTAGGTCATCCTCAGCCTGATGCCCATCGTCATCCTGCAGCTCCTCATCCCCACTCTGCTCCTCTTCTCCCGCACTCCAGTCCGGATCATCCTTCTTGCTGTCTATGTTGTTGCCAGAATCGCTGCTGCTTTCGCTAAAGCCAGAATCGGTGTTGCTTTTGCTACAACCATAGTCGCTGCTGCTTTGGCTGTAGCCAGTGTCGCTGCTGCTGCTTCCATTACCTGTCCAAATGCAACAATAACCGTTAACAATCGATGTGAGACAAAGCCAAATGTAGAGGAATAAGAAGAGGCAGAACGTACCGGCATCATCATCGTCAGCGTAGCGCATGCGACACATAGTCGCGTTGAACACCTTCACGATGAGCATGGTGGCGTCGTCGTCGTACCTGAAGAGAAGGAAGAACCCCAGCCGCAGGTCGTAGGCACGGTAGAACTTCTCCCACCCACGAGACAAGTACATGTGGCCCTCCTTGATCACCAACTCCACATCCCACTGCCTGCGAAACCCACTGCCGGCCTGTCGCGGCTTCACATTATTTGGCGGATCTTCACCCAGCATGTTCATAAAACTGTCAGGCAGCCTCTGCAGTTTGGGACAATGAGTGATGTAGCAAACAACAGATATCATAATGAGATGGGTGAAGGGGAGATCTCTCGTTTTATATACCTGCGTCATGGATGATACTGAAGTCCCAAGTATGATACTGAAGAACTCGGAAGCATCCAACTCGTACTGCGGTGTCGCAGAGCGGCGGTGGCTGCTTCCCGCCATCTCTGATAAGCAGCAGAAGAGACCAATTAGTACCCTTACAACAGATCATAAAACATGCATGATAACAGGCATTAGTCGCAAGTACCCCATATGCCCTATTTTTAGCAAAGTCATGCTAAAATTCACGGAAAATTTCAGCATGACCTTTGCTGAAAATAGTACATATGGAGTACCCGAATTTGCTGGAATGGAAGTTAATCGACATTCCAGCAAACTCAAGGGCCTCTCGGGGTACCTGCAAAATCATTGTCGCCGCGTAATGAAGTCACCAATGGGTCATTTCAGAAGATCACAAGTAGCATCATCACAAGTACAACAAGATCACAAGTACAGCAGCAGCAACAGTGAATACAGGCATAACAGCAGCAACAGCAGGTTTATTCTTCTTCTTCATAAACATTAATTGGTGTGGGTGACTATCTGCCCTCTAGCGACTCACTCAACTTAACAGGACAACCCACAAGCATTGTTTTGATTCCAACAGCTGCTGTAAAATACATCCAACAAAGGTGCTCTAAAATCAGAAATACTACCCCCAAGTCTTTAGCTCAATTCTGAAAATACATGGCTAGGAAAACGGTAGCATTCAACCACAAGCCCAAGCCTATACTTAACTAGGCCCAGGTTAACTTCCGTTCCGGCAAACTGTACCTAACTCATGAGATCAACATGAGATAAATTAAGCACATTAATTTGTTTGACTGACTGTAATGTGAATATATGAGCACATTAACTTGTTTGTCTGCAATTTATATGGAGCAAAGAAATGGCAGAAGTGGTCCTTGAAGGAGGAGGATTTGGGAGCAGTTAAGCTGCTGCTGCCTATCTATGTATCTAGTGTAGGAATTGGGTACATACCTATCTAGAGTAAGAAATGGTCTATCTATGTTTGTTTGTGGAGAGGGAGGATATATAACATATATATGTAGGTGAAACGAAGTGAGAATGAAATGAAAAATATGATAGATAGGTGCTTATCTAAATTGAATTCTAGAGGCTACAGCTACAGGCCTAGAGATTGACAGACAGGTAGTCAAAACTAAGTAATTAAGCTACTGGTTGTTGCTACCCTACCTAGGAATGGAATTTGAAGGTCCAGACCTACAAAACTTGTCCTCAACCCAATCCAATAGTAGAAATCAAAATCAAAATCCAAGCAAAGCAATAAAGCCCCCAAAATCAATGGGGATAGCATACATGAAAGTCAAGTAAACTGAAAATTAATCTAACAAGCCTGACAGTAGCTAACTGTACCTAACTGATGCTAACTGTACCTAACTGAATTTTTTTATGACAACTAACTGATGCTAACTATACCTAACCGTACCTAACTGATGCTAACTGTACCTAAGTGATGCTAACCGTCACAAATATGATATTTTTATGACAAAATACATCATTATCAGGGCACATTATGGTCATTTTCTTACATGATGCTAACTGTACCTAACTGAATTTTTTGACAGTAGCTAACTGTATTTGTGGACAGTTAGTAATTTGTTAATTGTTAAAAATTCAGACTATTCAACAAGCAAGGTTTGAATATCATCTAACTGAATTTGTCTGAACCCTAACTGAATTTTTTGACAGTAGCTAACTAAATTTGTTTGAACCCTAACTGAATTTTGCCTCTAAAAATCCACTAGTATTGCCTCTGAAAAAGCCTAACTGAATTTTTCTGCAACTGTACCTAACTGAATTTTTCTGTAACAGTCTTGCCTCTATTTTTCTGTAAAAAAGGCTAAAATCCACTAGTATTGCCTCTAAAAAAGCCTTAAAAGTCCACTATTATTGACAATCAAAATATGATCTGAACTGTAAGGAGTTAACTGAAATTCACTAGTATTGCCTCTAAAAAAGCCTAAAGTCCACTATTATCTACTTTAGGCACAATCATACACAATTCTGACTGTACTGTAACAATTGTACTCCATCAAAATGTTGAAATTTTGACATTCAGAGGGTCACCTGCGTGGTGGTGCCCTGCACAGCGGTCGTTGAGCTCGCGCGGTGTGGTGAGCTCGCCGGAGATGGAGAAATTCAAGAGGAAGCAGAAGAAGAAGGAAGTGGAGGGGAGGGGCTCACCTGCAGTCAAGGGCGTACATGGCGCCGGTCGGTCGCCTTGGACCCAGAGGAAGCCGCGGTCGTGCCGGATCCCTAGGGCTCGGGGCCGGCACAAGACCACGCCGCAGCAGAGCTACACCTCGGGGCCGGCTCGGGGCGCGGGGGCGTGGGGGCGACGGCGCGGGGGAGCTGAAGTGGTGGGGGCGTGGGGGCGCGGGGGCGGCAGCGCGGGGGAGCTGTAGTGGTGGGGGGCGCGGGGGCGCGGGGGCGGCGGGGGTGGAGTCCGGCAGGGGTTGGGGCGGCGGCGGCAGGGGACGGAGGGGGCGTGCAGGCGCGGCGGCGGCGTATTAGGTCGAGTGGGGAGGAAGGGAGGGAGGGGAATAGGTGGAGTAGGGGGGGAAGCTTACTAATGGCGCACCCCGGAGAGGTGCGCCATTAGAATGTTTTTTTATTATAGTTCGAGCACTCAGGTTATATTCCACCTAACCCAATCCACACCAGAACCCACCCACTAGCCCGACTGGTCAGCATGCAGCACACACACCAGGAGCTCCTGGGTTCTATTCCTAAGCTCCCCAATATATTTTTATGCATTTTAAATGCTGTTTGATATTTATTTGTGTTTAAATATGTTCAAACTTGTTTAAATCATAACAGTAATATTTTTTTATAAAAACAGTAATACTTTTTTTAAAAATATGTTCAAATTTGTTACTTGAAAATATCATCGGCGGCGGCGGTGAAGCGGGGGAGGGTGTGGGGGGCCGGGTGCTCGTCTGCGGCGGTGGAGTGGGGGAGGGTTGCGGTGGGTCGTCGGCGGCGGTGGAGCTAGCGGGGGAGGGTGCGGGTGGGATCGAGATGGAGGGGGAATCGAGATCGAGATGGAGGGGGATCGAGATCGAGTGTCCTCATGAATTCAAAAAAGTGGCCATGAAATTTAAAAATAGGTATGATATCAAAAAAGTGCCCATAAAATACAATCGAGAAATGAAGACTAAGATTTAAATACAATCGATCATAGTTTTTTTTATGCATTTTAAATGATGTTTGATATTTATTTGTGTTTAAATATGTTCAAACTTGTTTAAATCATAAGAGTAATATTTTTTTATAAAAACAGTAATAATTTTTTTTAAATATTTTCAAATTTGTTACTTGAAAATATCATCGCCGGCGGCGACGGTGGAGCGGGGGAGGGTGCGGGGGGCCGGGTGCTCGTCGGCGGCGGTGGAGCGGGGGAGGGTTGCGGTGGGTCGTCGAGGCGGTGGAGCTAGCAGGGGAGGGTGCGGGTGGGATCCAGATGGAGGGGGATCAAGATCGAGATGGAGGGGAATCATGATCGAGATGGAGGGGGATCGAGATCAAGTGCCATTAGTAGTTTTGCAAAAAAAAGGAATAAAAAAAAGAATACAGTACTGGCGCACTCTCTGTCTGGTGCGCCATTACTAGTTAGAACTAGTAATGTCGCACTTTGCCCGGATGCGCCATTAGTATGTATGGAAAAATGGAAAAAAAATATTACTAGTGGCGCACCGTGCGTCTGGTGCACCATTAGTGTCTTCCACACTAATGGCGCATCACAAAATGGTGCGCCATTAGTATATAGTGGTGGCGCACCACCTGACAGGTGCGCCATTAGTGTCCATCCCATCTATAGCCCTTTTCCTAGTAGTGGCGCCCACCCTATAGGGCGCGCCCCCTGTCTCGTGGGCCCCTCGGGCATCCACCGACGTACTTCTTCCTCCTATATAAGCCTACGTACCCCGAAAACATCCGGGGAGCAACCGAAACACAATTTCCACCACCGTAACCTTGTGTACCCGCGAGATCCCATCTTGGAGCCGTCGTCGGCGTTCTGCCGGAGGGGGAATCCACCATGGAGGGCTTCTACATCAACACCATAGCCCTTCTGATGAGTTGTGAGTAGTTTACCACAGACCTTCGGGTCCATAGTTATTAGCTAGTTGGCTTCTTCTCTCTTTTTGGATCTCAATACGATGTTCTCCCCCTCTCTTGTGGAGAGCTATTCGATGTAATCTCTCTTTGCGGTGTGTTTGTCGAGATCCGATGAATTGTGGGTTTATGATCAGATTTATCTATGGATAATAACTGAATCTTCTCTGAATTCTTTTACGTGATTGAGTTATCTTTGCGAGTCTCTTTGAATTATCGGTTTGGTATGGCCTACTAGATTGATCTTTCTTGTCATGGGAGAAGTGCTTAGCTTTGTGTTCAATCTTGCGGTGTTCTTACCCAGTGATAGAAAGGGTTGCAAGACACGTATTGTATTGTTGCCATCGAGGATAAAAAAATGGGGTTTATATCATATTGCTTGAGTTTATCCCTCTACATCATGTCATCTTGCTTAATGCGTTACTCTGTCTTATGAACTTAATACTCTAGATGCATGCTGGATAGAGGTCGATGTGTGGAGTAATAGTAGTAGATGCAGGTAGGAGTCGGTCTACTTGTTGCGGACGTGACACCTATATACATGATCATGCCTAGATAACGTCATAATTATTTGCTTTTCTATCAATTGCTCGACAGTAATTTGTTCACCCACCGTAATACTTTTGCTCTTGACAGAAGCCACTATTGAAACCTATGGCCCCCGGGTCTATCTTTTATCATATTTGCTTCCAATCTACTTTTATTTGCATCTTTATTTTCTGCATCTATATTATAAAATACCAAAAATATATTTATCTTATCATATTATCTCTATCAGATCTCACTTTCGCAAGTGGTCGTGAAGGGATTGACAACCCTTTGTCGTGTTGGTTGCGAGTTCTTTGTTTGTTAGTGTATGGGACAAGCTCAACGAGATGGCTCTGGGCATTGCAAGGGGGATCAACTACTTACATCAGGGTTGTGACATGCAGATTCTGCACTTTGACATCAAGCCGCACAACATCCTTCTCGACAGCAATTTCATCCCAAAGGTCGCCGATTTCGGGCTCGCCAAGCTGTATCCGAGGAGTGACAGTTTCGTGCCACTAAGTGCCATGCGGGGAACCATCGGCTACATAGCCCCCAAGATGATATCCCGGAGCTTCGGCGTCATATCCAGCAAGTCCGACGTGTACAGCTTCGGGATGTTGCTCCTGGAGATGGCCGGCGGGAGAAGGAACGCTGATCCAAACATGGGGTCCTCAAGCCAGGCATACTACCCCTCATGGGTGTATGACCGGCTGACTCAAGAAGAAGCGGGCGAGATATCTCCAGTTGCTGCCAACATGCACGAGCTGGAGAAGAAGCTGTGCGTTGTTGCATTATGGTGTATTCAGATGAGGTCTCGTGATCGGCCGACGATGAGCGAGGTCATTGAGATCCTGGAGGCTGGAGTTGATGGCCTACAGATGCCTTCGAGGCCATTTTTCTGCGATGAAGGGCACATCCACGTAGAGGACTCTTACCATTTCACTTCGGAGCTGACAGCGGTCTCGGAGGAGGAATTGACTGTGGTATCGGAGGAAGACGACGGTGAGATATACAGTGTGTGATGTACTTTATCTGTGCATATGTGCACCTATATTTATGTATATATGTATCAGTGAGTGATGCACTTAGCTTATGGTTGTAACCGTATGAATGGATGTATTGTATAAACTGCCTTGCTTGTTTGTTACCGGAGAAACAAACAGAGTAACTTCAAATATGTTTGAAATCTGACACCAATCTATTTGTTTGTTCATTACATTTGATACAAATTCTGATAGAAAATATTGCTCGAAACAATAAATTCTAGATACAAAGTTTGTGAGAGGTGACAAAAGGCAGCCTTTTTCTTGTTGAGAAACATTTACAGAGATTTTTCTTCGTTCTGATGAACAATGTCACTGAGAAGCTAGGTTGCATACATTTTTACGTTTGTATATGATACATCCATGAAACCATTGGTCTAAAATTTCATCAAGAATTTATTGAAACACAGTTTTAGCTTACATCAACATCATTCCAGGTTGAGTTTCCAGCTGCATAATTGGCATTGTTGTGGGAGAGTCCCTCATATTCTCCCCTTGAGGATTGTGTACCCGCAAGTGCGCAAAGACATAGATAGATACTTATTTTCGCTAAGAAATTTTCGCGTTCATGGAATGACATATTTGCATTCAAGAACCAGAGCCGCATGCCACAGCGGATCTTCTTTCATGTCTTCGATCGTAGGCAGGAAGAAAGAAATTCCAACTTTGATTTTAATGGAAGCCCATGCGGTATTGTAGTGGCTGCATAGACTTGATGCAGACCAGTCTTGTTGAATGCCACTTGTACGTGCGACAAGGGGCGCCGTGTGGAAATTGCGGTGACACTGATGTTGGCCATGTCTGCAGAATGTGTGGACACTGTAAGTTACCTGTAGATGGGGCAGAAGAGTCTTGTGTTCCAACACCAGCAGTGCTGATATGGTCCTGAAGCTGCTATTGTTGTTCTCCACTGCTTTGGTTTGTACACTTGTGCTCGCGACAAGGGCCGCCGCGTTGAAATTTCAGTAACACTGACGTTGCCATATCTGAAGAATGTGTGGACAGAAGATGGTGCAGAAGAGTCTTGCATTCCAATAATGCTGATATGCGGGATTGGGACAGAGACAGAAGATGTTGTTAAAAAACCGCCTTCCTGGCCATGCACTTGTTATTAGAGAAACAAGTAGAGTAAACTGAAAGTTTGAAATAAACAATTGTTAGTTTGTTTACTTATTTATTACTCTTAGATGCAAACTCCGGTCGAAGCATATGTTCGAAACAGTCATTGCAAGGATTGTCCTTCTTCTTTGATGGGAGAGGTGAGAAAAAAACACAATGATTTGGTTTTGAAGAAGCAAATATGTTTGCAAACAAAACAGTAACTTTGCATTATTGGATGAACACTCAACCAGCATCACTTGGAGCTAACATGCATATACTCAGAAAGTGAGTAAAGTTTTAGTTTACAGCAACATGATTCCAGATTGTGTTTCCAGCAGGATATGCCTGCTGAATAACGAGGAACAGATACTTGCATGTTAAAGCTTATATAGATTACAAGTGCTAACGGGCAGTACACAAACTGAAAAGCTCGAAAGATGGATCAGCGAAGAAACGCTGCCTACTCATGTAGAATCGGTGGCATCAGGTACGTGGGCACATTCAGGCATGCTGAAGCTTGTCTAACAATGCCAATGTTGTCCCCTTCATGATTGTGCGCTGATGAGTATGCCAGCTCATAGTTCTTTTTCTTCTTTTCTGCTAGGAAATCGCCACGTCACATAAATGTATCTCTATATTTGCCTTCAAGAACCTGACCCGTCTCACTTGCCTTCGATCCAAAGCAGGACGAAGCTCATATATAACAGTAGTAACAACTAACAACCACGGCAGCAGATGTAACCTCAACGTCCTTGGTCTCCTCCACAGTTGAGTGAAATGTGTCTGAAAATAATCGCAAAAGGGTTAGTCAAACCTGTAATCACGTTAATTAGCTTCAGTAGACAAACCTGAAACAAATTCACGTCAGCCAATGGCTTAGTTATTCTCCTAATATATAATATTTGCACGAAAGAGGAAACAGTGAACCCTAACCTTGGTAATAGTGACGGTCACACAATCCTTTCCCAAGATCCTCTTTGGCAAACTGAAACATTCCTTATGTGACTAATCTTCATTACATCTTCGCTGCATTCATTTGAATCTCTGTTCAGCCGGAGCTTCTCTATCAACTCTTTTGATATGTCTTGCATAAATAATTTCTCAAGGGCTGCGAGGTGTTCAATGCCATCAGGAAGAAACTTTAGCTCGGGACAGTCTGCAAACCGTAGCTCGACAAGGTTTTGCATCGCACCAGTCTCTATTCCAACTTGGTTGAGCTGCGTTGCACCCTCTATCCATAGATGCCTAAGTTTTGGAAATGACCCTGCATAAAAATCCAACCTCTGCCCTTCAAAAGCCTTCGCTAGGAAAAGAAAGCATAGACCACGTAACACGTGCAGACAGGAAAAGGTTTCCTCATCAATATTGGAGAATGCCAGGTGCAACCGAGTGAGGCTATTAAGGTGTGACCAAGAAGAGAAAAGCTGAGGCATCATTGTTTTTTCTAGCTGCCCTCCTAAACCAAGCACATGAAGGGTTGCAGGTAAATATAGCCCTTCCAGTCGCAGCACCTCATCCTCAGCTGCAGCACGAATTTGGAGACTCGCAAGATGACTCATTTTGGTGATAGCATTTCTCAAGTCAGCAGAGTGTTCACCTCCCACATTGCAGACACCAAATGTCCTTAGCTCCGTCAGAGCTGCAACTTCACGCAGAAACTCAGGACTGGCGTTGATGGACTGAAGAGCCCGCAATCCTGCCAAGTGCTGCATGCCACTAGGCACCTTAACACCAATTTCGAATGAACCGACAACATATGTGTATAGGTATCTCAACTTCTAAAGTTTTACAACATTGTTTGGCAAATACTTCATCTTAGAGTCCCAAGCATCCAAGACTTCTAAGTTTTGTAACCTCCCCACCGATTCAGGCAAGCTTTCGATCTTGGTACCTCTAATGCCCAAATAACGCAGATTAAACAAGTTGAATACTTCATTGGGCAATATTTTGATACAAGTACCTTGCAGATCCAATGTCGACAACAAATTAGAAGATGTTAGGATAGGCTTCAGCAAATCAACATTGATATACTTCTCAAATACATGGAGCGCACGAAGCTGTGTTGGGCCAGATAGGCTCAATTGTTCAAGGTTTTCGCCCTGGACTGATATGCGACGTGAACCCTCTACAAAGAATGACCCAATACCAGAGCCATTATAAACTTTACCAAAGCATTCCTCCTTGGCTTTTCTAAGGGCAAGAAGCCGTATGACATCATGCATCCTGCAATATTTCAGTCGTCCGGCATAATTCCTTTGCACTACTTGTAACAGGCTTCGATTAACAAGCTCAACCAAGTATCCCTCTGCCACTTGCTCCAATGTTTTTCCCTCATTTTTTTCCCTGACAAACCCCACCGCAATCCATTGCCTGATTATCCTTCTCCTCTTTAATTTAAAATCTTCTGGCGATAATGCACAATGTAAGAAACAATTCTTCAAATCATATGGAAGATCTTCCAAGCTGACCTTTAGGATCATATGAGCATCAGGGATCACATCTTTCGCCAACTGCGAATCCAAACCCCTGTACACATCCTCCCATTCAACGGAAGTTGGGAGTTTCCAGGAGAGCAGGCGGCCAATGCATGTAATAGCAATAGGCAAGCCTTGACACTTTGCTATGAACTTTCGAGCCAATTCCTGCAGCTCCAACGGGCACCTTTTGTCATCAGCATTCCAAAAAGCCCCTTTGCAGAACAACACCCAGGAGTGATATGCTTGTAGTGGTTCCAAGTGAATTGCGTATGCGGACTCCCTGGTTACCAACACTGTCTGCTTTCTTGATGTCATCACAACTCGGCCGATACAGTTAGATGTTGGGAAGACATCCCTTATCTCCGACCAAAAGCACTCAGCCCAAACATCATCCAGGACCATGATGTACTTTTTACCTTGAAGGTACTGGTGGATGGACTTTGCTAGGCCTCTCATCTCAACGTTGGCGATGTCGACTGCAATGCCGAACTGGCCGGCAATCTTCTTCAATAAATCCTCAATACGGTAACTTTCCGACACAGTTACCCACGCTGCGGCATCGAAATCCTCTTTCACGGTGTTGTACACATGATCAACCAGAGTGGTTTTACCAACACCAGGCATCCCCCACACCAGGGTGACTTTGCTGCTGTTCTGCCCCAGACCATCACCACCGCCTGTCAGCCACCGTATCAACCTCTCCTTGTTCTCCTCGATCCCCACAAGATCCTCATCCCTGGTGAATTGCAAAGCTTGACCTTGATTCATCGATCTGGCAGCAGAAGCAGATCTGCCGGTGACAGCGTAATCCCTCTTCCTCCGGTTGGCTTCCTGCAGCTGCGCTTCGATTTCTTGGAGCTTGGCTGCCAGGCGGTGCCGGGTCTTGATATGCTTGAGCCGCTTCTTCATCTTGCCGGCGAACCCTCCGTGCTTGCAGTCCTCCATCTTGTAGGTGAACTCGTCGACGACGTCCTCGATTTGGAAGGCCAGGTGCCTGATCTCGCCGACGAAGATGGCGGTGGTCTTGTCGGTGTCCTTGAACCGCTCCGCCTCCTGCAGGTACGCTTGCATGCTCTCCAGCTCCACCTTGGACTGGCGGATCTTGCCGAAGAGACCCCTCAGGGCCGCGGCTTCCTTGCACAGCAGCGCCCCACCATAGGTTGCCGCCTCTTTCGCCAGCGCTGCCCCGAGTGTCATCACCAGCTGCCCAACAACAGCCTCCGCCATGGTTGTTGAGGTTTCCGACAACTCGAACCAAGTGTCCAAATCTCACTCACCAAGTTCTCACTTGAGTACCAACATCAAAAGATGATCCCTCTTATTTCTTTGTGCAGTCCAACTCATTAAGAAGATGTCACACACCTACATTTTATTTTGTTGATTCCATATAACCATCAAACTTCCCTTTGTCTCTCCAAACACAGTAGCTCATTTGGCTGTGATGAACCTGTAAAATCAGGAGTAACAAGAGCATCAGGGAGTGGGACAATAACATCAGTAACGAAACAAGTAGAGCAGCAGTGCAACATCGATCTCTCCTCATTAATCATTATCTATCTCTCCCACTCTCCAGCGGCATCAAGCAGCAGTCTAGTCTAGTCTCAGCCAAATCTCAAGTCACCCTCACCACAAGACAAGCACACACATCACCGGCAACAGCAGCAGCTAGCACGAGCGGGCCACCACGGCCTCGACACAGAGCAGCGCGGGGGTGCGACTTAGGAAGAAGGGGAGAACCAACCAACCTGTACAGTAGACCCTTCCCGCGGCGACGACGCGCCTGGTTCGATTTGCACGAGACACAAGCAGGGAACAAGTAATTAAGCTGGTTTGTCCTTGCTCAAGCTCCCAGGTACTGAAAATTCATGTGCCTGCAAAGCAACCACACACCGTCACTCCAAAAAAGAGATATCCCGACCTGGGTGTTGCATAACAAAAAGGAATTCTAACCACATTTTTCTTAGCTTATACTACTAAGAAGACAATTATACTACCAACATTCATGTTTCCTCTGTGTGGAGTCAAACAAAACAGTCACAAGCACATAAACCTAGAGCATATTTTGACCATTTTCTCCCCAACTAAATCTGGAATATATCACAACTTTTTCCAAGAAAAAATAGCAAACCACAACTTACACCTTTGAGGAGTAAAAGCAACTGAAATGAAACATACAATCCTGCAGGAATAAAGAACACTCCTAATTGCATAATATATATGGTAAAGTTAGACAACCAGGTTGAAATCCATCAATCCGGTGGAAAACAACAGGTTGCAATCCCCTGACTGAAGGGGGTGGGGGGGAGGAAAGAATGGATTAGACTAACCATGGGCGTCGTCGTCTTTCCTTTATTCGCTGCATCGAGGTTGGAGTTGGAGACGGCAGCGTGGGGCACCGGCGGTGGGTGGATCGACGGAGGATGAGGACGCGAGTAGTGAGAGTGTGAGACTGAGGCTGGGAGTGAGAGCTCCCAATAATTGAGAGAGAGATAGGAGTGCGTCCTCTGCTGCTGCCTCCTCTGCTCTGCATTCTGTTCACATGTGACCCTGCTGAGTGCATGCACTGTGCAGCCTCCACTCCTCTTTCCAGCCATTTTTTCCTGCACGCATAACTTTGTCCAGAGATTATTGATCCATTAATTAGTCCAAACCAAGCACCCACTGGGAATGAAAAGTTATGTACACAAACCAATTAGAAGAGTCAAGAGTGATTTTATACTATTACCTTGTAGAACTCTCCAAGAAAAGTAGTAGCACACTCCCTCAGAAATACATCTACATCCTGGAGCAAATATTTCACATGTGAGTGGAAATTGAGGCCCTGTTCAAATCAGCACTGCCCCCTCTCTGCAGCACACACAATTAGAGTACTAGTCATCAACCACTCACTGCAGGGGCTTCAATGCCAACAACAGTCTGAACAGGAAATGGTACAGGCATAGATAGACAAATAGATAGATTTACATCAGGAATTGAAACTCTTCAACTCTGAACAGCAATACAGGAGAATAAATTAACTTATAAATAATCAGTGAAACCCAGAAAGATATTCACCTCTAGTATGTACAAATCCAGTTATATCGGCCCAATTAAGATGCAGAAACTGGGGATTTTACTCTCAATTGAACTGAACTGAATTTTATCTAAACAAAAAAACTGAACTGAAGGTGCATAGAGAAGGGGGGGGATCTGGCCCTACCTGTGCTGGGTCTCACGCGCGACCGCCATGATGCTGAACCGCGATGACGCTCTCCTCCAGCGGCAGCGGGGGAGGAGAGCGTCGTCGACTGCCGGACTGAGACTGAAGCGCGAGATTGGGTGAGGGGGCAGCGCACGCCATGCCGCCCAGGGAGCAGATGGGCCTCGCGAATCGCGGTGGAGCGCCGGCGGGCGCCGTGCTCGGACGGGAGGGGGATTGGGGGCAGGCGAATGAGAGTGGCTCTGCTACTGCTATGCTATACATGGTCACCGCTGGATCAGGATCCCACGGCTGTGATTGAGCACTACTCTACTCTCCCGAAAATAATAAGGTTGCGAAAAAAATAGAAACCCTCCTTTTTCTAAATTTCTCCCCGAACTAATAATAATATAACAAACAAACAACCCTTTTCAATTTCGTTGCAGTGAGGATGATGTCAAGCCCGGGCACTGACCAGAACTTCTTTCGCATGTAAGAAAAAGAAATGAAATAAACCTTAGTAACCGAGGGAGAGCAGACAACCTAGCTCCCACCTCAACTTCAATTACTTATCTTCTTTTTCTGCATGCAAAGCTTCAACTATTCCAACACAAGCCATCAACAGTCTGATTCAGCTTCAAACTTTGTTTGAGAACAATGCCACAATGAGGAAGAGAGACATAGAGTGAACTTGAGGACAATATCAAAACAAACATCCGGCTTTCCGCGGGATGTTGACATGAGGATAGAAAGGAGAGCATCAATGAAGCTTAGGGAACGGTAAACAATGGCACACATGATGCCAAGGAGGAAAGCCGCGAGCGTGGTAAAGCATGCACTTGGCCAACTCCTCTGGAGGTGAGGGAAAGTAGGTGTATTTGAGCTCCACCTCGAGCATGGTTGGCAAGAAGCTCTCCCCACTTTAACTTAATAAAACACCGAACAGGTAGATTGCATAGATGACAGATTCAAACAAAGGCAGCACCAAAATATAAAAAGGTATAAAAAAATTTTGTAGCCGGATAATGAGTGTGCAGACTCAAACCGAAAAGAAAAGCTACCCGAGAGGACAATCGCTAGGAGATCAAGCGCGTGCATTGATTTTGTCTAAGCTCTTGAACTGCCAACTCAAGCATTTGAAAAAATGTCGACTAAATATTTGAAAAATGTTAATCAAGCATTTAAAAATGTTAAATGTGCATAAAAAAAGATGATCATGTATTTAAAAAGGTCAAAGTTGTATTTAAAAATGTTAATCAACCACTTGAAAAATGTAAAATAGGTATAGAAAAAAATGTTGGCCATTTATTAAAAAAGTTAGATTTTTTTATCAACATTTGATATTTTTTAATGTGAATATAAAAATGACGACAATGTATTAAAAATGAAGCAAAAATTTGAAAAATGTTAAATGTGTATACAAAAATGTTCCTCATGTATATGAAAAGTGTATATAGAAAATATAAAATGTGTGTGACAGAAGTTGATCATGTATTTGGAAAATGTTATTCAAGCATTTGAAAACATGTCAAACGTGCATTTTAAAAATGTTAATCAAACATTTGAAAATGTAAAATAGGTATAGAATTTTTTTGGCCATTTATTAAAATAGCTAAATTTTTAATCAATATTTAGTATTTTTTAAATGTGAATATAAAAATGATGATAATGTATTTAAAAAATGTTAAGCAAGCATTTGAAAATTTTTAAATGTATATACAAAAATGTTTCTCATGTATATTAAAAGTGTATATAGGAAATATAAAATGTGTGTGACAGAAGTTGATCATGTATTTGGAAAATGTTAATCAAGCATTTGAAAACATGTTAAACATGCATTTTAAAAATGTTAGCCAAGCAATTAAAAATGTTAAAGTGTACAGAAAAAATGTTGACCATGTATTAAATATATAAATATTATATTTTAAAAATCTTAATTGAAGAATTTCGTTCAAACGTGCATAAAAATATTGATCATGTATTAAAAATGTTAATCTTGTATTTGTAAAATGTTAAAATTGTATAGAAAATGTTAAAAATGTATTAAAAAATGTTAAATTTGTATTTGAAAAAATATTAAACCTTTATTACAAAAGTGTTTTTGGCGTATACAAAAAATGTAGAATGAAAACTAAAAGAAACAGAAAAAGCAATAAAAGAAAAAAACTAATAACCAAAGAAATAAAAATGGAAACGAAAAAAAAACAAGTGCAAGAAGCAAAGAAAAATAGTGAAAACCGATTGAGAAACAAAAAAAAACGTAAACCAAGAAATAAGTAAAAATTGAAGAAAACTGAAAAAGAAAAAACACAATGAAAAGCATAAAGAAAAACACACAAAAAATAAGAATCCAAAGAAAACTGGTGAAAAAGAAAGAGAAATAAATAAGACCGAAGAAAATCAATGAAACGGAAGACTAAACAAGGAAAAAAATAAACTAGTGAAAAACCGAGAAAAACTAGGAAAACAGAGAAAGAAAAAATAACACGGGTGAAAACCAAGAAAAAACAAAGAAAATTGATGTTGCATCAAAGAGTAAACAAAATAGGTTAAAAAACAAAAGGAATCAAAAAAAGGAAAAAGAGGAAAACCGGAGCAGGAGCGAACATACATCAAGTAAACTACAGTGAGAGAATAACTTCAATAATGAGCCACCACGCTGCGGCTGCTCCTGATGCGAAAGCTGGCTCCATCTCACTATAAGATATAGCTCTCGCGGTTAATATACACATATAGCTCCCTGCTGCCCCCCCCCCCCCCCCCCCAGCTCTTCCCCTGGCCGCATTACATTTTTATGACAATGATTAGTTATTTGACTAGAGCTGCAATCCAGCCTCGTAGAAAAAACTATTTCATGCTGGGTGACCATCTTTGTATTGACTTATGTGCTGAGAGAATATCAGACATAAGAGATGGTTGTTCCTACCAGAATTCAGCAAGTTCGGGAGCTTAGATGTATACATCATCTTTCTTTGTTCAAGCAATATTTTTTTAGAAAGACATTACATACACAAATGCTTATATGCATGCATACACTCATCCCTACAAACGCATACACACCCTAAACTTTGAACACCTCAGAGAGGGGAGACTAAGCGAAAAAATCTTGATGGCACATTTTTTGCGTTGTCCATGTCGGATTTTCCCTTTTATTTTGACTTTTATGGTTTCCTATTATTTTTTGACAAATCTGGTTTTCATTATTGTCTGGTTTTTCTATTCATTTCCAGTGTTTCATTATTGACTATTTCACGCTGTTTCACCGGCGGCTTGAAATAAACCTTTCTTATATAGGAGAGAAGCGAGCAAAGTTGTAGCTCGGACGGCTAAGCTTTGGTCATGGGCCGGGAAACCTGATGGGCTCTGGCAAGCAGACCTCCTAGTTATATTTTTTTTATTTTAACAAAGTGCTTAGGACCATTCCTGCACTTGCCTCTGTCAAGTGTCTGTAGCTCAATTTCAGTATGCTTAGGACCATTCCTGCACTTGCCTCTGTCATTATCCCCAATGTTGCTATTTTCTATGACCTGCCATTCCTGCACTTGTTGTTTAGATCTCATCAAGCCAGTCATCGTCTTCAGAGCAAGAGGCAACCCCCTGCATTTCTTGACAATACGTCTGCCAATGGTGACCAACTCTTCGCATGGCCTTCTTCTCGAAGCATTCTGGAGAGGAACTATTATGAAGCGGAGTTGAGTCTCACATGGAGTGGAGTTGATATCGAGAAGGGAGGTACAATTATGAAGTGGAATTATTGAGATGGAGAAGAATTATTGGAGGGGAGGGACACAGGGAGCTGGTCCTGCTCCTCCACAGTGACAGACAGTCAGTGTTGCTTCCTAGTACAATTATAGAGATGGAGAAGAATTATTGGAGACAGAAACCGCGTGCGTGCATGGTCGATGTTCTGACCTGTGGGCCAGCATGCATGTACGTGGGTTCCAAAAAGCTTCAAAAATCAGTGTGAACAAATGAGGCCCTCTCAAGTCTCAAGTCTCAACCAATATTGACGTCAAGAAATAGACTCTTGATGTTGGTCTCGCTCTTCACTTTGGCATCGACCAGCAGCAGTCTAGACAAGCGCGTGTCGGTGGGAAGAAGCAGCAATTCTAACATGGATTGATCTTGCTGTTAATTGGTCTCTGCCGTGCGCGAAGTTGGTGAAGCAAGCAGAGATATGCTTCAATAATAGTATGAATACCCAGATCCAGAATGCAAGGCTTGGGCCGACTATCTATTAGTTGCCTTGAAAAAAATTGGGTTCATTCCATTCCCCTTCCCTAACCTTACGCCGGTGACGCTGCAGCCGCCGTCTCTGTTCGTGTTTCCCATCTCTATGCGCTAGAAACAGCTCGGCGTGATGAAGACACGCATCCCGTTCTAGTTAGATAACATGTTTGAAAGCATCAGAAATAGAATCTTCAGTTCTTCACTAACTTGCATAGATGATCAATTCTCAAGTGCATATACAATTTTTTTTCCTTTACAGCTCAAATTCTTAAACAATATTTTTGGCAGGTTATTGGTTTTGTTTTTTGTTTGTCACAGCGCCTGTTCATGCCAAGACGTGTTTAGGCTACAAGACTCGGCCAACACCCTCGATACAAGAAGGCACTCGAAATTGATGAATCTGAAACTTTGGTAGCTTGTTAAGTTTTCTAACTCCGGCTTACAGCATTTTTTGTATTTGTGTGGTCACACTTTTGCTTGTCTTTCTAGGGAGCTTTTGTGTTGATATGCAAGGAATTTGCGTTTGCAGTATTCATGGAAACATATATTTGTGGGTTGGATTTAAAAAAATATATTCAAATATAAGTGATTTTTTTTTGTTGGTTTAGGTTAGCAGTTAACACCATGATCATTCAGACCATTCATTGCTTTGTTGACTGACCACTAACAAGCCGCATTTCATGAGTGTTTCTTGACATACATACTTCCAGCTGTAGCAATTAATGGATTGGAGGAAATATAAAAGGAAGTTGCCTCGCTGTTACTTAATTCTGACTTACCGAAAAAGGCTTTCGCCCTGCTTTATATATAAAGCAACCACCACAAGAAGGGTCCAACAAGGAAGCAAAAGAAAAGCACGCCACACCCACACTCACAGACAAAGGATCCAAACAAAAGTTCAATGTTCAGGACACACGGCTCAACAACCCCAAAGAAAAAACAAGACACACACACACACACACACAACAAAAGGGAACCATGCAAGGAAGGCTAATTTGGCTCAGGTGGTGGTGGAGGAAGCGGGATTGCCATGTGAGGGTTGGTGGAAGCCTCGTGATTGACTTGACCACCTAAGGTGAACACTTGGCCTTTCCATTCTATATATACGTTCTCTCTTCTCCAAATTATTCATTCTTCTTCTCCATGGCTCCCCTCTACATACTACTCGGTCTTCTCCTCTTGCACACTACTCCTTGGTGCTTCTCTGCAGCTGTAGATGAGGACACTCTCATGGCAGGCCAAACGCTCGCCGTTGGCGACAAGCTCGTCTCCAGGAACGGCAAGTTCGCCCTTGGCTTCTTCCAGCCAGCAACAAGCAGCAGTATCAGTAAGTCGTCCCGCAACGCCACCTCCTCAAGATCCAGCTGGTACCTTGGCATATGGTTTAATAAAATCCCAGTTTTGACTACCGTGTGGATCGCTAATAGAGAGGAGCCCATCACCCACCCCAACCTCAACTCAGCACAGCTCAAGATCTCAAACGATGGCAATCTTGCCATCGTAGTAAACCAAGGTAGCAACACTCAATTTATAGTTTGGTCCACTCACATTGTCAATAATAGGACACACAACAGCCTAAACATCACCGGCGCTGCCGTTCTCTTGAACAGTGGAAACCTTGTCCTCAAAGAGAGCCGGTCATCTGACTTATCGGTGTGGCAGAGCTTCGACAACCCAACAGATGTTTGGCTTGCTGGTGCCAAGTTTGGCCGGAACAAGGTCACCGGTTTTAGTCGTTATGGCATCTCAAAGAAGAGCCTCATTGATCCAGGTCTCGGCTCATACAGTATTGAACTAGAAGGCACCAGGGGGATTGTCCTTAAGCATCGTAACCCCTCCATAGAATACTGGCTTTATGCATCCTCCACAGCAGCATCGTTGGTACCATTAGTCAATTCACTGCTAAGTTTGGATCCTCGGACTAAAGGTTTATATAACCTAGTATATGTCAATAATGACAAAGAAGAGTACTACATGTATACTTCACATGATGAATCATCTTACATGTTTGTCTCACTAGACATCTCTGGTCAGATAAAGTTGAATCTTTGGTCCCAAGCAAATCAGTCTTGGCAAACAATATATGCCCAGCCTGATGATCCCTGCGACCCACCTGCTGCCTGTGGACCTTTCACGGTCTGCAGAGGGAAGCCTCATCCATCATGTGACTGTATGGAGGGCTTCTCTAAGAAGTCACCGCAGGATCGGGAGTTTGAGGATCGAATAGGAGGATGCATCAGAAATACACTGTTACATTGCACTATTGAAAAAAACATCACAATTTCAACAGACATTTTCCATCCGGTTGCTCAAGTTACACGGCCCTACAACCCACAAATCATAGCTGTTGCTACAACTCAGAGCAAATGTGAAGAAGCTTGTCTCAGTTCATGCTCCTGCACTGCTTATTCCTATAACAATAACAAATGCTCTGTCTGGAATGGGGAATTGCTTAGTTCAAATTTTGATGATGGCATCGATAGCACTTCCAAAGATGTTCTTTATCTCCGCTTTGCTGCCAAAGATTTCTCGGCAAATTTAAGAAAAGACAAAAGAAAACCAAATGTTGGGGTTGTTACTGCAGCAAGCATTATTGGTGTCGGGTTACTAATGCTCATGTTGTTGCTACTAATTTGGAGAAACAAATTCAAGTGGTGTGTTTTGCTGCCAATATACTCTGACAATCAAGGGAGTGCTGGTGGGATTGTAGCCTTTAGATACACTGATTTAGTTTGTGCTACTAAAAAATTCTCAGAAAAACTGGGAGGAGGTGGTTTTGGTTCAGTATACAAGGGAGTGTTAAGTGACTCAAAGACTACTATAGCAGTCAAAAGGCTTGATGGTGCCCATCAAGGAGAGAAGCAATTCAGGGCTGAGGTGAGCTCAGTTGGACTGATCCAACATATCAACCTAGTAAAATTGATTGGTTTCTGCTGTGAAGGTGATCACAGATTACTTGTGTATGAACACATGTTAAATAGGTCTCTTGACGGCCATCTATTTAAAAAGAGAAATGCTGCTGCTTCTGCTGCTGTTCTAAATTGGAACACTAGATATCAAATAGCCCTAGGAGTTGCCAAAGGATTGTCCTACTTGCATCAGAGTTGCCACAAATGCATCATACACTGCGATATTAAGCCAGAGAACATACTTCTGGATGCATCATTTGTTCCTAAAGTTGCAGACTTTGGGCTGGCAGCATTTGTGGGAAGGGATTTTAGCCAAATTCTGACTTCATTCAGAGGAACTACAGGTTATCTTGCCCCAGAGTGGCTTAGCGGAGTTGCGGTGACACCAAAAATTGATGTTTATGGCTTTGGCATGGTGCTGCTGGAAATCATATCAGGAAGGAGGAATTCGTCACCCGAGACATCACACTACACCAATAGCAGCAGCAATGTGGACCAACATGTTGGATATTTCCCTGTGCAAACCATCAGCAAGCTTCACAGCGGAGATGTAAAGAGTTTGGTGGATCCACAGTTACATGGTGACTTCAGTTTGGAAGAGGTTGAAAGGGTTTGCAAAGTTGCAGGCTGGTGCATCCAGGATAATGAATTTGATCGGCCGACGATGGGTGAAGTGGTCCGGGTTCTTGAGGGCCTACATGAGATTGATGTGCCGCCGATGCCAAGACTACTTGCAGCTCTAACGGAATAGTCCGGTGCTGCAACTTTAATGCAACAATATTTCACAGTCGATATTACTAGTCTTGTTAAGTTCAGCAATTTTCGTGAAGTTGTAATGTGTAGAGGAAGGAATAAAGGAAGCAAGTTTTCTGTTGCTAATTAGTTGTGTCTTATTTAAGTTTTTTAGTGCCAGTTATATATGGTAAGCAATCATTGTAGCAGAAAAATGGCAGATATAGAAATATGTGTGTGGTTTTGTTCTTGTCAAATCTGGGATGTGAACTTGAGAATTTTAGATAATGATAATTGTTTTAAATTGTGCATAATCATACTGCAATAGTTGCTGCAGTTCTGACAGTAGGAAGATGTTAGATCCAAAAGTTGTGGGTGGATATGATCAATAGACTATCTCGGCTGTATAATCACCTGGTATTTTTAAATTTCTGTGCGATTTGTATAACCCTGGATAATTCAATCATGGCATCTTGGATTTCACTGTAGTGTTTGCCCTTTGTGGGTTGCCAGCTGAACCGACCATCTTCGACGACTCTGAAAAGAATGCACATACTTTCTTGTGAGCTTAGCATAACTACAATCATGAACAAGGTAATAATCTTCATGCAGCAAGTTTGTTTATGCAGTTTCTTCGTGTGTTTTCAGCATAGGTTATGAGTTGGGGTTCTGACTGAAATGACACCAGTAGGACATGTAGGTCAAGTGCACCCTAGGCTTCAACCCCGCCCCCCACACCCCAACGCGCAGATAAATATTTCTGATGCAGAAAATTCTGGTTTGTTTGAATATATTGTGTCACAATGTTCATGTACAACATGGAAGTATGAACGTATCAAATAAATCTCCTACTTCATGAACTTGCAAGGTTATTTGTTTTTCGCATAATAAAGATCTTGTGCAGATCATCTTTTTCGCTAGAATTACTTCAGTTGAATGAGGGATATGCTTCCTTGGACTGGACCAAGTCAAGAGGTCATGTGCCAAGGGGTTGCAACATATTTGAAGATGTAATTTTTCGGAAACCCGATGCTAATATTGTTGGTCACAAGCTCACTAGCAAGTGCCCATGCATTGTCGGGGGCTGCTGCTTATCATCGTCTATTGAATGCATCGTCGAGAGAATTCAAAGAGTTCCCGCGATATACGTTAACAGAGATGTAATGTGCAAGGCACAAAAGGTGAACCTGATCCAGTGATGATGGCCAAGAAAGATCTTTTTTCTGTTTTCAGGGAAACGTGAAGGTGAGGCCATACCAGAATGCCAGGCCTGTGGATGTGTCGCAAAGAGCCTGGTCCTTGTCATGGTGCTGATGATCTGGAAATAAGATGTGGACATGTGCTTTTTGCATGTTAAGGTACTGCTTTATACCCCTACTATTTCTATGGACTTCCTTGTTTTGTGCTCATCTATTATGTTTGTCATAGTTCTGGGTTTTTATGCACACTGTATGTTTTATTACAAGCACAAAGAAAAATGCACTCCTGTATTTTAAAATTTATGTGCGATTTGTATAATCATGGATAAGCCAATCATGGCATCTTGCATTTCACTGTTGTGCTTTCCCTTTGTGGGTTACCAGCTGAACGACCATCTTCGGCGACTCTGGAAAGAATGCACATCCTTTCCTGTGCAGTTTCTCAGGGCGTTTTCAGCATAGTTTATGAGTTGGAGTTCTGACTGAAATGACACCAGTAGGATATGTAGGTGTTAATTCCAAGTGCACCCTAGGCTTCAATAAGGTGAGTATGAACTGTTCCACTTGTCATTAGAGAAACAGATATGGAGTAATTTCAGTTAAGTTCGAAATATACAGTTGATTATTTATTCATTACTCCCAGATGCAAATTCCGATCAAAATAAATGTCTGAACCACTCGGCCGATTCCCTTTGCTTCCTTTTGGAGAAGCAGATATTCTTTTCATTTGCTGAAAAAAAGGGGGGAGATTTCCATCAGTATCACCGAGAAGCTAACTTACGTACGTTCTGATCTCGATACAACAAATAAGACATCCAAAATATTCGATTACAGGAGGACAGCTCCCCTATTTCATCACGAATTCAGATAATGCAGTCTTTAGTTTACAGCAACATAGTTCCAGATTGGGTTTCAAACAGCATATACTTGTACTGGTATATGTACTGGTATAATCTCAGATTGGGTTTCAAGCCATGCTCTCATGAACAAAGTTGTACATAAATATATACTTGTACTGCTTAGTAATGATTACAGCTTACATAGATTACAAGTTCCAACGCCAGCACGCAAAGTGAAGCTTGTCTAACAATGCCTAAGAAAGTAGGCAGGCGCCAGAAAATATCAATAGCTGATGAGCAGAATGCTCATTTCAACGTAACTAGAGTAATGTGCTAACGTCAAACCGAGGACGTTCTTTTTCTTCTTTGCAGCTAAGAAATATCTGTCTTGTGTGTCGGTGTACGATATAGAGTAGCAACAGGAATGGCCTATAATTTCATTGACCAACAGATGTAACAACTAACAGTTGCAACACCTCACGGCCTCCCAGCTTTTAAATTCTTCTCGCCCAATCAGAGCTTAAATATTGGAGGACAGTCGTCAGACCAGCATCTTTGTCTCCTCCCGAGCAAAATGTGCTCAACATCGCAGCACAGAATCTAATAATAATCACAAATTGAGTCAGTCAGTCAGTAAGTAAGGGGAGTGACTGAATCTTTATAACTATGTCATTGCTAGTCAGTAGCACGCATCCATTTTGTTTGGCAGACTTCAAATGAAAGAGGAACTAAAAGCTATATTAACAGAGAACAAATAGGACTCAGATTTGAGTCCAGGAGGACTGAACACCGGGTGGGGGAAAGCACACATATCATGTTAATTTATCCTGAGTGGTGGAAAACATAACAAACATTAATACAAGAAAAAAAATGAAACTGCATGATCACTTGTTTCATCCACCAATTAGTCTAAACCAAGCCCACTGGGAATGAAAGTACACTGATTAAGGAGGAGGTTCAATAGACAAAAGTTATGTACGCAAACCAATTAGTAGAAGAGACAAGAGTGATTATGTATTACTACCTTGTCAAACTCTGGAAGAAAAGTAGCACACTCCCTCAGAAATACATCTGCATCCCGGAGCAAACATTTCACATTTGAGTGGAAAGTGTGAGGCCCTGTTCAAATCATCACAGCCCTCTCTCTGCATCACACACAATTACTAACTACTCATCAACCACCCACTGCAGGGGCTTCAATGCCAACAACAGTCTGATTCACACAAGCAGAGGGAGGGACCAACTGCAGGTAATTAAGCTGGTTGGTTGGTTCTCAAGCATAGTTAGTAGTACCTGCAAAACAACCACATACAGTGCCCCAAAAATGAGATTTACTATTAATTACTAGGCGATGCAGATTGCAGATCAAAAAGGGAGTTCAGTACAACCTTTTTCAAGACTATTGTTTATAGTGGTCAGTAAGAATCAGGGTGTTCCGCTCATGTGTAAATATATTGCGCAACAAACTCAGTTTTTGTTTAATAACCAGTTTTCAGAGAGCCTTTGGCTAATGTAGATGCTCAAGAAGCAAGTACTTGGGTATTATGCCTGTCCACTAAACAGTAGACGAGGAGGAACATAGCATAGCAGTGAAGAGACTAGCTACCAACCATCCCCTGGTTGTTTTAGAGTTTGAACAAGAAATGATACAAGCAAGAATTACATCAGGAACTTGGCAGTGACAACTCGATCTTGAGCAGTATATTTACATCAGGAATTGAAACCCTTCAGCTCTGACCAATCGGTGAAACCCAGAAAAATAGTTGCATGCAGCACAGAAAATATTCACAACTCTCAGCACTGCAAACTCTTAATCAGTAGACGTGCATCAGGAATTGAAACTATTCAACTCTGAACAGCAATAAAGGATAAGTAATCCCACAAAATGTTCACCTCCGGTATGTACATATGCAGTTATCGGCCCAATTAAGATGAGGAAATGGGGATTTTACCCAACTGAACTGAACTGATCTCAAGGTACAGCACAGTCACAGAGAGAAGGGGCCTCACGCGCGGCCGCGATCAAGTTCTCCTCCAGCGGCAGCGGCAGCGGCAACGGGGGAGGAGGGCCAGACTGAGATTGAAGCGCCAGAGTGAGGGGACAGCGCACGCCATGCCGCCAACGAGAGGAGATGTGACGATCCTCCGCTTGAATGCCTGGGGCAGAGATGGGCCTCGTGAATCGGGGTGGAGCGCCAGCGGGCGGCGGCGCCGTCACCATGCTCGGAGGGGAGGGGGATTGAAGGCAGGCGACTCGGAGTGGCTCTGCTATGCATGGTCATCAGATCAGGATCCCACGGACGAGATTAACCTGGAAATAATAAGCTTGAGAAAAAAAATGGAAATCCTCCTTTTCAATCAACTATTTAAAATGCCCACAGCTCAAGGAAAAAACTTTCAAAAAATGTGGACACCCAAACGAATTTAGTGATGGAAAATCAAATATCTTTTTTTAGCGTGGTCAGAAAGATCTAATACATTACAATTTCAGCATCAACTACCGAGTATCAATACCGACTTCATTTTTTCTCCCAAATAGCAAACAAACAAAAGGGTTGGACCATCTTTGAAAAAAGGGGTGGACACCTATGACAGTGTGGACACATGATCCACTTTGCAATAGCCTCGCTGACACGACAGAGAATGACCTTGAGGAAAACATTGCGATTAGTTGGTTGCAGTAAGGATGATGGTGCCAAACCTCAGCATCAACCAAAACTTGTTTCACATGTGAGGAATTTTCTTTTTGAAATGAACCTCAATCAGAGAGGGTAGACAATCTAGCTACCTCCTAGGCTTCAGCTATTTCTCTTTTTTCTTTTTGCGCGTAGAGCTTCAACTATTTCAGCATAAGTGTCATCTCTCAGCATAACAACTACTACTATACTCATCATCCATTAGCTAAAGGGGAGTCGATGCCAACCACAGCCTGATTCATCTTCAAATATTGTTTGAGGACAATGTCGCAATGCGGATGATAGACCGTAGGATGGACTTGAGTACAACGTCTAAGCATCAACCAAAACAGTCATCCAGCCTTGTGTAGGAGTGTTGGCACGAGGACAGAGATGAGGCTATCAATGAAGCTTAGTGACCGGTTAACAATGTCACACATGATGTCATGAAGGAAAGCCACGAGAGTGGTATAGCGTGCACTTTGCCAACTCCTCGGGAGGGAAGGGACCTGCGATAGGAAACATGGAAGTATTTAAGCTTCAACTTGATCATGGTTGGCAGCGGCCTGAGATGGAGCTCCAACTCAAACATGGTTATCTTTTTTAAGAACAAAGGCGCAAGAAGCACCCGGCTTTAACTTAAAGTTCCGAACAGACGAGTGGACAGATGAAAGGTTCAAACAAGGGCAGCGCCCAAATATAAAAGGAACCAAACATGGATGTAGCCGGATAACGTATGTGAAGAGTCAAACAGAATATAAAAAGCTACCCGAGAGGCTCATCAATAGGAGATCTAACACGGATATTGATTTGTCTAAGCTTCTGAAGTGCAAACTCAAACATTTGAAAAGAAATGTTAATAAAGCATGTGAAAAATGCTAAATGCACGTAAAAAATATTGACCACGTATTAAAAAAAATTAGTCTTGTATTTTAAAAAATTTAATCAAACAATTAAAAACTGTTAAACATGTGAATAGAAAAACTGTTGATCATGTATTGAAAAAATGTTAACCAAGCATGTGTATAAAGAAAATGTTTCCCATGTATACCAAAAATATACAATGTGTGTAATAAAGTCGGTCATGTATTTAAATTTTTTAATAAATCATTTAAAAATGATAAACTTATACTTGGAATTTTTTAGTCAAGAATTTGAAAAATATTAAAATGTATAGAACAATGTTTATCATGTATTTAAAAATGTTAGTTTTGTATTATAAATTTTTTAACCAAGCATTTTATTTTTTTAAATGTGAATCAAAATGTTGATC